>NC_056408.1:16060606-16363636 GCF_905147365.1 Aricia agestis | reverse complement strand
CACTAGCCGCGCTAAAAAACTCCAAATACCTATTACAATGTTTATTTTGTGTGCTGCTTAGAGTGCGTGTCAGATAACTCAGCGCGTGACTGGGGTGTTTTCTTTGCTTATTACAGTAGTTTTTTTTTGTTCTAAGCTCTAACTAAGTTCTAGTAGGAAAAATTAGTATCCGATTTTGACTGTGCGCAGACTTATCAGGCGCGCACTACGAGTATACATAAAATTTGGTAGTGCGGCCCGGGGTAAAATTCTACTTCCGGTTTTTAAAGATTAAAGGGAACAAAGGGACATGAGGGAAAAAAAGCGACTTTGTTTTATAATGTATAGTGATGACTGCCAACAATGGGGTCAATTTGCCCTTTGTATAATGATTTTAAAACTGACTTATAGCGGAGTCAATGAAGGTTTTCACCATGAAGCTACAACTCGGGCGAATTAACATGACACCTGGTTCAATTGACGTTTTTCTTAAGTACTGAGTGCAAAAAGTTTTTTTATTTTAAGTTATTTCAAAAAAAAAATTACGTTACCGGAACTAGTTATTTTTATAGGGCTACACTAACCACAGTATTAACCAAGTACGAGTTGGACTCGCCCAAGGGTTCCCCAGCAGGAATACGAGGTTTTTGGATGCGTCCGATAATTTGTATCTAGCTTCATATTAATATATTCCGTGAGTAGCTAATTCATACCACAGACGCACGGCAATGTTCAAACGTTAATACGAATAACAAAAACTTAACAAATTTAACGTTCAAACGTAACAACTAACAAATAACACAACAAAACTCAACAAAAATCCAAAAACAATAACCATTAACTACTAACAAATAACTCCTAAACGCAAACTCAATAACACACGTGTAACGGTAACAGATATAATATGCTAACGCTACTGGACGCGTACGACGAGAGCGGGGTGCTGCGCGGGGAAGCGAGGGAGGGGTAAAATTTAAGCCAGGTGTCAAGTTAACTCGCCCGAGTTGTAATTAGCTTTCACCTGCGATTTCGTTCAACCTCCATCGTTTTTATAAAAATTGGTGAGTAGGTTGGGGATACCGAAACAAAAGTGACATAGTGCCAACTTACGCTTTTGCCCTGGGGTGTTTTTTTTTAATAAAAATAACTCCAGGAATCAATAGACACACAAATTGTAAGCAAAATTTGTTATATAATTTTCTTGGAATAAAGCAATAATTTCTGAGTTATTTAAGTTCAAAGAATATAATGTTTTTGCGTGAGAAAAATACATGTGTTAAAGTGGGTTTTCACATTTAACTAAGAAACTATAGGTTTTTACGAAAAATGTGTAATTACCAAAATTGAAGCCAATAAAAAACAAACTAATTCTTACTCTGAAATACCTTCTTATATTCTTTCAAAGTGAGCTATAGGTATAGATAGTATGTATTGTTACGTGCTAGGGTTCGAAGGATTTGGAGAGAAAGACCTGCAAACTCCCTTGAAGACTTTATTCACAAACACTAGGTCACACAAAGTACTAGGTCCAAAACACTAAGCACTATCACTGTCCTAGGTCATAGCTAAGTCGTAGGTTCCACTAGAATCACTTGTTTTCACTCCGAAGTCGTCTCGAAGATCGCTCAGACTAAACTGCGTCTGCCTGCGACTATTTATATTTTATACGGGTCGAGACGAGTTCTGGACTGTACGTGAACATTCCTCTCTCGAATGTACAAAATTCGCGTAAACAAGTGTGGTAATCCTCCGATCGCGAATTCTTAGAAATCTATTGTTATGACTTATCGCGGCCCATATGAGCCGCTTGGGAGTTGTTAGGTTAATTTCAAAATTATTTTCACCTATATTTTTTAATTTTAGATTTTTATTTTAATTTTTAAATTTAAAACGAAATTTTAGATTTGACGTACAGCGATCGTGCAGCGGGGGCGAGGATAAACCCCAATTTGTTATTCCGTGACTCCCGGTTTACCTAGTTCCAATATAATAACGAAGTGTTAAAAAATATGAGATATAAAGCACAATAGTCAAAATACCTTAAACCATAAACATTTTAATAAAACGTAATACTTTGGCTGTAATTAATTTACAAACTCACCTCCGAAAAAACTCTATTTCATCGAAATATAAGTATTAACTAGGATAATTATACATTTTATTTGAATAAATTGTTAGTAAATGTATATTAAAATTTCTTTAACCGAACAATTTTGTTTCTTAATATTTATTTCCAAAGATATTTAAAAAAAACATGAAAAATAGAGAAGATCCGCCCGAGAACCTACAGTTTTATGCTAAGCTAAAATGAATCTTATTGCGATGCGTATACGCTTGGTCTTTGCAAGGTTATCGTTTTTGATTGAGATTAATCCCCGCCTTAAGGGAGATTTCACCAAAGAAATGGAACGCGTTCAAAGCACTCTGAACCGGTTCAAAATGTATAAACGCGATTATAACATTGTACTTAATGCATTTCACCAGCATAAACTGAACGCGTTCACAGCAAATCCGAGTTTTATCTTTTGAACGCCCAAAGTCCGAAGTTTAACGTTATAAAACCCGTTCAAGCTCTGTCATGGCGGAACGAAAAACATAGACAAAAGAAATGTCAAGATGACAGTTTTGACACATGCGTTTGTTAGTTTATGTATTGTTTCTTGCTATTTCGTAGTTAAATTAACGTGAAAAGGCTTTAAAATGACGAAAACATGTAAAATAATCGCGTGACGTTAGTAAACTTAGATTTAATAATCGCGATCAAAAGAAGTTTGTGAAATCCAATCGAAACAAAACGAGATTTACGTCGCATCATGAACGCGTTCAATGGGAACTAAGTTTTATAAAACTAAGTTTTATGTGTGTTTGGTGAAATCCCATCTTAATGTTTCGACTTGTAAAGGAGTGAGCACACTGAGACGGGCCGTGCCGGGGCTCAGCGTGCCGGGGTTTATCGCAAAAATCCGCCTCCATACAATTTGTATAGAAGCGGATGCGCGTATCGCGCACTGTGTCGGGGCGCAGCAGATTTCCGCTTCCATACAAATTGTATGGAGGCGGATTTTTGCGATGAGCCCCGGCACGGCCCGTCTCAGTGTGCTCACTCCTTAAGGTTGCGCAAGCCGCAAGCGCCCCCGAGAGTCGACCAAACCTACGCCATCGCCAGTGGACCATTCTAGAAGCCTAACGCCATCTAGAATCAAATAGCGGATTTACGCTGTCTGCGTTTCTTCAATAAGTTGCGCTGGTTTGACCGTATCCGTAACAGTATATTTTCTTTCGGCGAATACCTAAATCTAAGCATTCAAACTTAAATAAAGGTAAACCGATGCATTTTAAGACATGCACTTTCTTAAGACTTTTTTAAGTGCTTAAAAATAACTTTCTAATGAGCTTTTTAAAAAGTTAATAGCATAAAAATTGAGCTAGTTACGATAAAAATACGATGACTTTCAATTTTTTTTTGGAAAAAAACGAAAAATAAAACGTTCACTATTTCTCTACGAATAATAAAAACTATGGAAGAATAACTGTGTCAAAAATTGTGTCCGCGAGTCTACAAAATGTGACCCGAATACATGCATACTTTATGCATGTATTCGGTACACAATTTTTTGTGTAAGTATCATATAGAAGTGACAATTATAATTGTTGATGGCTTTCGTAAATTGCAATAACTGGGTAATTTTAAGGGTTTATATTTCAATCCAAATATTTAAATATCAAAAACTAGAAGTTCCGCGCGGCTTCGCCCGCGTACATTCATACAACATCGTAAATCAAAGACAAATTAGTCACCAAAAATAGCATATGATCCTTCACGTGGTCCTCTTCTTATCTGTGCCAACTGCCAAATAAAATAAAAATTGCTCCAGTATAGTCTGTTAAGAAAGTGAAGAAATTAAAAAGTGGCAACATCTATGACACTATTGTCATCCCTTTCAAATCAATCTAAGAAAAAAGGGGTAATTCGTGATTGTTCGTAAGATAAGCCCTTTCGAATAATTTACCCCGTTTTTTCCACATTTTCCTGTATTTCTTCGCTCCTATTAGTCTTAGTTAGCATAATAAAATATAAGCTTATAGCCTTCCTCGACAAATGGGTAGATAGCCCTGAAATAATCTACACTGAAATAATTTTTCAAATCGGCGACGTACAAAAATATAGAAATAAATTGCAAGCAGAGTTGCATTTTGCGTTTTTAGAAAAATGAATCATATTATGATTCATACCATGATTCTTCAAAGCGACCATTTTAGCCCCGCAGCACTTCACAGCAGGCACTGCAGGCAGTCTATTCCCCAGAGCCTTAATTTTCAATCAAATATCTTCAATTCACATCGTTCTGTTATGAGCACATATTGTAACATTTTGCGCGCATCAGAAATCAAAATCACAATCCGAATCATGTTCTGATAAACTATCTAGTAAATCTAATAGCAAGTAACTCGAAGGGTCCATAGTATTACGAATCGATTTACGATATTGACCCAGTTTCATCAAGCAATGGTAAATAAATAATGGCTTGTTAAATCAGTTAACGGCCTGTTAGAGCTATCGAGCGTTCCACCATACGCTAATGTCATGTCAAATCACCTAACACGGCGTTAAATTTAATTCCTGCTATGGAGGTCCGTTAAATATTTAACAGGCTGTTATATGAGTCAAAATAACAACTTTCAAAGACAATAATAAGCAATATCAATAAAAGAATCTGTTTTGACTTTTGAGTCTTTCCGCCATGTTTCCGCTACGTCCTTATTATTAATTATTTTCATAGTTAAGAATAATTATTTATTTTCACTTTGCCAAAAATTCAGCCTTCAGATTTTCCTTGACATTGCAAATATACTAACAGGTGGGTGAAACTTTCGAACAAAAAAAAAATTGGGTTCCAAATTTAAACGTAGCAACTAAATTAAGTTGGATAATCTGTGCAATTTTTAAGCAAGATCGACTGTGATTGGTTGATAAAAAAGACTAAGAAGAAGTTTAAAACTCAAAGTTCGATTTTCAGTTAGTGAAAATTATTTTGTAGCAACTCTTTCAAAAATTGTAAATTAGTGGATTAATTATTGAAAAACAAAAGATAAGCCATTCTAAAATGTAAATATAACCGTAAATTGATAAATTGAAGCAAAACATAACTATGTCATACTGTGTTCTAATACAAAGTATGTCATAGTGATTATTTGCATATTTGTATAATAATTTACAACTTAAACTATAATAATATGAAAAAGATAGATTATTATTTCATGGAAAATATTATAATGTATCAGTATGTATGCAGTTAATTTCGAAAATGTTGAAATGTGTCTATTGATTTATTGTAGTAATTAATTGCACGTTAAGGTTATGAACTATAATAATTTATTTATGGAAAATGAAAAACTTTTCATTAATTTCAGATTTTTAGGTCCCTGTTTTAGTTTGCAACATTTTAGTCTGCAGGCAATGGTTGTTAAGAAGAAGAAGAAGGAGGAGGAGGAGAAGGAAGGTATGGGATTATGAGAGGTGCGGCCACTAAGGGAAAATCCTCTGATCAAGTGAGGTGGTATACAGCTGGCCTGAGCCCACGCGATATATTTCAGCTGTCGTATGTACAGGGTGTAACAAAACAAAGTAATAATACTTAAGTGTGTATGTATAAAGTTGCGCGTCCACTGGATCGGAATCGGAGCGTAAGCAGCGGACGGATTTGTTGCCTAAACCTTGTGGATTAAATCTGTTTTATTGTTTTGTGTTTATTTAGCTATGTACATTTGAGCTCATTTTTTTTTTTTTAATTTTTGATATGTTTTTTTTTTATTATAAAATTGTGGCCGTCTATGGACTGTTCGTCCATATCCTTTTTTTGTTATTTTATTATTTAGATTTTTCGCACCAAGGATAATTGAAATAATATTAGATATGAATTTTAATTAATTGTGGTCCATCACGCCATGGACAGTATATATACATATACATACATATAATAAATAAATATATATTTATTGTTTTATAAATTACATAATAATAATATTAATGTTTTGAACGGTGAGGTCCTAGTCGGTGTGGCGGTTTAATTAATTGTGGTCCATCACGCCATGGACAGTATATATACATATACATACATATAATAAATAAATATATATTTATTGTTTTATAAATTACATAATAATAATATTAATGTTTTGAACGGTGAGGTCCTAGTCGGTGTGGCGGCCAGTAGGTCCGACATTTTTCGATTTCCTTAGATTTTATGCTGCTCCACCCTTTGCCTTTAGATGTTGTGACATTGGCTTGGTGGAGAGGGGTCACTCAAGCTGGGTGGAGTTTCTAGGGTGTTAAAGAGATATCGTTCTGTGTCGAATCTACCCGTCATGTGGCTTAGGACTTTATCGTTCCTGTCTTTTATAGCCATTTTTATGTTATAATCTTTTATGTGTTCGGTTGACACCTCCGTGGCTCTTTTTATGAAGCTTGCCACAGCGTCTCCATCAGTGTCAGTGTAATAGACACAGGTGTTAGTGTGCCGGGATATGGCTACAACTGCATGAGGAACGCTGTCATGGATTGCCAGCTTTCGGGACTTGGTTGTATGATGATCACCGAGGGACTCGTTAATCCCTGAGCTTCATGGATTGTGAGGACGCGAGAGTCCGTTCCCGATCCATAGCCTGTATTAGTGAGGGCTGCTTTCTCCTCTTGTGTGTGGACAAGATACAGGGTATTTAGATCGGTTTTAGGTATTCTCGCTCCTGTATACTTCATTAGCTTTAGGGACCGCACAATTTCCTTCGATGAATATATGTTATTATAGACCATGCTTAAGGCGTATGCCACATCCATAGGGCTCCTGTGTGTGCAAGACAACTCCTGGGTGATGCTGGTTTAAAGAGGTTTTCACGCTCTATAAACGGGAGTTGGTTAATATCTCCAATGAGGATGACATCGTTGGCGCCTGTTAACTGATTCGCCATGACGATTGAGCCGAAATGGTTCATGAGGGCCTCGTCAACTATCAACCTTTTGTAGGTTTCTTTTGTCCCATTTACCAGCAAAGAGGCCATGGTACGAACTTTAGCTTTAACTTTGTTGCCAGTTCGTAGCGATAGCCTTTGCTTTAGATCCTCGGCTGCTTCGATTGTCGTTGTTATTATAACGTCTGTTTCCTCATTTTTGGTATGTTGAGAGTGGAAGGTTTTGCACTTAAAAATTTTAACTTTAGTTTCAATTTAAAAAAATAATAAATGTTAATTTTTTTTTCTTCTAAGTCCGACCTCTTGTTACGTAGTGATACTGACAGGTGAGACGAGGCGAGCGCACCCATTTACACTCTCGCACTTGGGCCGCCTCGCTGTGTCTCGGCGAGAGTGTACAGCTGACATTAATGTCAGCTGTACACTCTCGCCGAGACACCGGACCCTCTCGGTCCGGTGTCGGTATTTTGCGCCCGAGGGCCTCGCGAGGAAAGCGAGCGCATTACTTTTACTGTACACTCTCGCGTTTTTCACTACTAGTCGCGCCGCTAGACAGTGCAGAACAGAAAAATAACAATAATAAACGTCATTATCAGTCATTATGTGAGAAATAAAATTAAATATGATTATAGATCTTTAGATTACAATGATATCTTTCGATGCATGGTGAATGGTTCATAACTGCGATTGAACTAAGCGAGAATGTACATGATCGCACTCGGGCAAGGGGCTCTCAGACGAGACTCTCGCCCGAGAGCTCTCGGCGAGAGTGTACAGCCGACGTAAAACATGAAATATGCAGACCGATTCCTTTGCTATGTTCTACTGGGTAGGACATATATAATAATCTACAAATATATACTAGTAATCTGTGGACATAACATTACAGGCTTTTGACGTTTACACACCGATATGAGTTTTCTCTTTCACTCAACTTACTGCATCGTTAGTTAGAAAGAGTAACATTATCAACTGTCAAAATATAAGGCTCCCTCCAATAGTGTAATACCTCCATGCATTACCTGCTCTGTCTGTGACAGCCTTTACCCTAAACGCTTCTATCCATTGAGGTACTATTCGGAACGTGCACGTCAGTAGTGACATATTTCAAACGAAGTTTTAGGGGCATGTGTCATGTCGGCTGTACACTCTCGCCGAGACACAGCGAGGCGGCCCGAGTGCGAGAGTGTAAATGGGTGCGTTCGCCTCGCCTCGCCTGTCTCGGACCTTCTCGGTCCGGTGTCGGTATTTTGCGACCGAGACAAAGGGTCTCGCGAGGAAAGCGAGCGCATTACTGTACACTCTCGCGTTTTTCATTTGGTTGCATATTTTTGCCACGGCAAGCGCGGCAATCGCTTTCTTTATCCCCTCCACCCACTTCGCACGCTCCGAGACCTTAATCTATGCTTCTATCATACAAAAACGTCATTTTTGACAGTTCTCCTTTACCAATTACCAGCGTCCAGCAGCGCTCCCGTCAATGTCACCTACGTTCAAATAATATATACTAGTAATCTGTGGTTCAAATAAAGCCTTGTCGAACTGCATTTCTAATGCAATTTTTGATCCTCTCGCCATGAATTAGTACCGATGTATAAAATAGAAATATTTATAATACACAGTACACTGATTATTTCTAAAAAGGTAGGTGTTATTCAAGTTCTAAACATTGAGCAAAGTGCAACCCCAGTCCCCAAAGGACTAGATTACTAGAAGCATGGATGGTAAACGGCAGTTTAAAAACGAGGTAGAAATTAATGAATTATTAGAAGAGACAAATTTAAAATATATTGATGAACATAATGATTCAGAAGCAATAAACAATGCTGATGCAAGTTATAAACTTGATTCTTTAGAGAAAAAAACAGAAGTGAATAAGTCTGAAGAAGTTAAAATGAGTGATAATGTAGATGAGGACAGTAGAAGCTATAAGAAATATAAATTGCGCCAAGCACCTAAGTAAGTATTTTTAAAATATTGTCTTTCACTCTATGTTCACTTGTTTTGTCTCAATATATTTTAACCCTTAATTAGGCACATCAAAAAAGTCACACAAGTAGTCGCATGGGGTCTCCACTGACCACAAATAAAAAATGAAAATTAAGTTGAAGAAATGAATAAAACGAAGAATTAATCATGTGAATTGTTACGAGTGCTTTATGATAATTAATCTTAATAATCAAAAACCTTCATTAGCCTCTATACAACTAAAAAAAATCCATCAGTTAGTGCTCAGTCTCAAAATCTCATAAATATCACTATGGTTGATATAGACTTAAAAAATCTATTACCTATTCATTTTGATGGTCAGATTTTTTTTGCAGCACTAAAGGAAGTAAGTCCTAAGATAATACTGACAAACATATTTTCCTCATTTGTGTGATTTGTTACGCACTTGTGGTCATCACACCCTCATCATCATCATCATCATCACCATCCAGTGGTCAGGGATTAATTTAGACATCACTGGGCACTAAAGTCTTGTCTACAGATTCATGTCCGTTACAAAATGGTGCAGTTTTGAAGTTCGTAGGCTATAGGCTTGCAAAATCTCTTTTATCTTCAGAAACCTTCCAGGTGCCAGCGTATTTCACTGTCTTGATCTATACTGATATTGTTACAGAGCAATTATATAAAAAAATGTTGTCAATAGAATGATATACTTACTCATAATATTTTTATAAGTGATCCTAAATTATATCAAAAATAATTTAACAATTAAACATAATATTACAAAAATGGAAACTTGTCTTGTGACAAAAGAAGTCACGTAAGTGGTCGCATGGGGTCAGCACTCAAGAGGGTAGCGACACATGCACCATCGCTAGCTAACCGGCTACCACTTAGGATACCTCAATAGGAGTTAGGAAACTACCAAAAGCGTCGTTGCATTCCTGGAACTCTAGGACATATTTTTTTTCGGTTTGAAAGTGATCTGACCCCATGCAACCAATTAAGGGTTAAATACAAATTACAAAGTAAGCAGAAAAAACTTTAGAAAAATCTATTAGTGTATTGTGGAATAGTTACTCAAAGCCACACTCTACTGATTAATTGGTGATGGATTAGAGCTTTTGAGTTATGCTCATTCAAGTTTAACCCATCAATCCCCAAGCGGCATCTGGCTGCCGCATAAGAATTGAAAATCTATAATTGTGTCTGCAATTCGCACAATAGAGGTATTACGTAATGGTAAATTTGAATTTATTTTCCACAAGAAATTAAGCTTAAATTTTTCCACAATACCTTTTAAAGTTCGTAATGTTTATTACAAGTGCTTTATTTAATTGAGGTCTTATAATTTCAGACTCAAGGTACAAAACCTGAATGAAAATAAACTTCTGCAAATTTCCCAGAGCATACAAAATAGTGATAGAGAAATACAGGCACAAGAGAGTACAAAAGAGGTCATCTTTAAAACTAAACAAAATAGGACCAAAGCTGTTATAAAGAGTCAAGAAAATGAAAAAAATATCCATGAATGTATGTGTTGTAAAACACTTTTTGAAAAATGCATTGACCTTGTAAAGCACAAAGAGGAGCACAAAAATGAATGCTATGCTTGCGACGAATGTAATATTTCATTTTCTTCTCAGCTTATTTACCTATACCACATATATAAACATACGAAACCACCTTACAGTTGCAAAGAATGCTTATTCAAAACGAAATGTCTTAAATCAATAAAAGCTCATATTCAACGACATTCAACAAAAAAACTTGAATGTGGTATTTGTAAAAATGAATTTTACTTTTGTGAAATGGGTGTACACAAACTTAGCCACAGCAGCACAAAATATGAGTGTGGTGAATGTGGAGCTATTAAAGAAAATAAATCTAGTTTTGAGTACCATATGATCTCCCATGCCGGTGTTAAAAAGTACCAGTGCCTATATTGTGGGAAGGGTTATGCACATCCTAATCATTTGAGAGTGCATACTAGAGTTCACACAAGTGATCCAAATGGTCATGAATGTGATGAATGTGGCAAGAAATACAGGAGTGTTAATAGCTTGTACTACCACAAGGTCGGTCGCCACAGTAAAAAAGTGTACGAGTGTGATCATTGTGGTAGGAAGCTTAAGAGTAAAATAAGTATCGAGCAGCATTTACTTCTTCATACCAAGCACAGGCCTTACAAATGCCCCGAGTGTCCGCTGAGCTTTCATACTAAAACTCATCTTAGACTTCATACTTACAGCAAGCATATAGAAGACAGGTTCAAATGTGAATTATGCAGTCGCTCATTTTCAATGAGGAGTGACTACAAAAGACATTTGAGATCAAACATGCACAAAAATAATATTTTTAAGAAGGAGAAACTGGCAAAAAAATAATTGCGATTTGTATAGTTAGGTAGGTACTGCAAATGTGGGTATAATTATTATATTGTGGAATGAGGTTTAATCCAGAAAATGTTTGCAGTGTAGTTCTGGTTCTACCAGATACTGCAAATGGTCCCTATTCTAAATTAAACAGTATCATTTATTAATGACATTGGAAGATTTAAATATAATAATCATATAAAATACTATGTTAAATAAATAAATTCTTAAAATATCTGGATTTTAATTTAAGGTCAATGTGTGAAAGTCTAGTCTTTTCTAAAATTAAAGTTTAACATAATTTGTTGACTTGAGATTTGCTTTAATACATTCTCACGTTGCCCATTTCCCTGCCATCAGGGCTTAAGGCCCAGTAGTCCCTAAAATTAGTAGGTCGATGTCTGTCAGTACGAATATCGACGTTAAGGACATTAAAATAACATTCAATATCAGCGTGCCTTGTACAGTGGCGGTTACGACGTTCGCCGCGTTCTTGATAGGGCGAAAATGTATGAAGAAATTTGAGAGTGTTTCTTATTTTTCTTATAATTAAATGGAAATGTAATTTATTTTTATGTAAAATATATAGCTATTCGTACAGGGGACTAAATATGCAACAATTTTTTTGTATATTTATTTTCCTTAGTTCAGTGTATTTAGCTATACCTACCTACCTACCTACTGGTACCTAATCAAACCCCATTCTTTACGGTTCCGTAGCCAACTGGCAAAAACGGAACCCTTATAGATTCGTCATGTCTGTCTGTCTGTCCGTCCGTCCGTATGTCACAGCCACTTTTCTCCGACCTTAATTTAACTTTCATTAAATCAACTGAAATATAAAAATTAAAAATTAATCAAAAAACTTTTAATTTCATAAAAATAAACCTTATTGCTGCTACGGAACCCTTGATGGGCGAGTAAAACTCGCACTTGGCCGGTTTTGTTTAATCTTGCGATTATTGTGATGGTTAAAACGTATTTACTTATGTTAAAATTTTGTATGCGGCAATGATGAAAAACTCAAAGCAGATATGTTACTACCGCACGCGTTGTGGTACCTGAAAATCACTGATATTTGTGAAAAAATGTGATAGCGTCCTTAACCGTTTCCGTGCGGATGTCACCGATAGGCATCATGGGTAGCTTTTCTGTATGGCGGGTGAGGCCAGAAAGGAGATAAAATGTTTACCTGTAAAACTATGATGAAATTACATTTTTCAGAGGTTTCCCCTCCATGAAAGTGGCTTTATTTGTCACGTATTTTACGAGTACAGTGTTAGTTTTAGGATATTGCATAAAAACTTACACTTCAGGGCCCGTATAAATAGTTGGCTCTTACCACTAAGAGCTAGCTTAAAACGTGTTTCAAGCTGCTATCCTTATTAATAAACCTCACTTGAGTACAGCTTTTAAGTGCCTTTTATCAAGCGAGTGGGCAACGTATTACGGCCGTTCCCAATATTTGATCTATCTCTGGTTTTGCCCTACTAGAGATAGGAATAGCTCACATTAGACATTAGAGACATATATTTTATGTCAATTTTGAGCTATTCCTATCTCTAGTAGGGCAAAACCAGAGATAGATCAAATATTGGGAATGGCCGTTAATAAACCAAATCTTGCACTCAACTGTACTGTCAAACTGACGCTTGAGCGCGCAAAGTATTAATAAACGAAATCTTGCACTCAATTGATAGCAATCAAACTTTTGCTTGAGTGCCTAATTCTTGAGTGTGGGCAGACCTTGACTTAAGCGCGCTCAGGGATACCAATTTAGGGATTTTTCCCACAATTAGGAAAAAATTCCATCTTGGGAATACCATCGTAGGGATTTTTCCCACAATTAGAAGAAAAAAATAATAATTTCAAGAGTATTTTCTGGGATATGGAATGCTTATTTTTAAACACAAAATTAATATACCAAGCTGTTAAGTGCGTAATATATATTTAAAACGAATTTACAGTGTTGAATACATTTTGACCTTAAGGCGAGGATAAACCCCAATTTGTTATTCCGTGACTCCCGGTTTACCTAGTTCCTATATAATAACGAAGTGTTAAAAAATATGAGATATAAAGCACAATATTCAAAATATCTTAAACCATAAACATTTTAATAAAACGTAATACTTTGGTTGTAATTAATTTACAAACTTACCTCCGAAAAAACTCTATTTCATCGAAATATAAGTATTATCTAGGATAATTGTACATTTTATTTGAATAAATTGTTAGCAAACCTATATTAAAAATTCTTTAACCGAACAATTTTGTTTCTTAATATTTATTTCCAAAGATATTTAAAAAAAACATGAAAAATAGAGAAGATCCGCCCGAGAACCTACAGTTTTATGCTAAGCTAAAATTAATCTTATTGCGATGCGTATACGCTTGGTCTTTGGTTGTGTGCAAGGTTATCGTTTTTGATTGAGATTAATCCCCGCCTTAAATCGGGGCAAGGGTAGTCATCACATTACATTATTCTATTAAGTAAGTAATTAATCTATTTTTAAAGTAAGTATATAAACCGCCTTATCAAGCTAATATAAATACTTAATAATGAATCTTAAGTAGAATCTTAGTAAGTACTTATGGCAAAATGATCTTATTTTGCCATAAGTACTTACTAATAAAGGTTTATGTAGTCTACTGAAATTAATTAATAAACAAATATAAGTACTTTATTGTGCAAAAAAATACAATAAAACTTAAATATTAACAACAATTATTGATAAATAAGACATATTATAGTACACAAAGGCGGCCAAATTACATAGAAGCAATTTCTTCCAGGCAACCTTTTAACATTCAGTGATAAATCCAGGAAAATGGTGATGTGCAAAAGTATAGTTACTTAAATTAAAAACTATCAAAAGCACAAAATTAAACATGCGCCTTAAAATACATCAATAAAATTATACATTAAAATAAATAAATAATATACTTACTTACTAATAAATACAATACATACAATAAAATATTTAAGTTAGGAAATTACAGGTTTAATGCCAACTAGTAAGGTTATATTATATTGCCTTATGCCTTCGTCATCAGTAAATGAATTAGCCCCAATTTCACCAACGACTGTTAAAGTTAACGATCGAATTAGTATCACGTTAACTCTTTCGACAATCGTCAGCGCGAAAATGTGTCACCCTCGAAATGAGTGAGCTCACTCATCTGAGCAGTGTGCCATAGCCCATAGGATGCGGTGACAGTCGGACGTGTTTAATGCATTGATTACTTACGTAAAATATGCATTGAAAGCGTAAAATGAGTGAAAGAGAAAGTAGTATATGCTATTACTGTAAAACAAAAAGGACGACAATATTTTCTCGATACACATTTTGCATACAAAAACATTGCTACAGTTTTGATGCCGTATGCCATATCCAAGTATTGACATCGTTGCTTGCTCTGTGGACTGTGCTAAAGTAACAGAATAATACTAGGAGGTTTAATTAAAAGTCCCTTTCTAACTATTATAGTCCAAATGACATAATTGGGATGGATTTTATTTGGTAAAATAGGTTCTATAATCTTTTCAAACACCGCAGGTTAAGTATAGGGTAGGGATTATAAAATACAAAATAATCTTTTACTTCATCATTATCTTTATTTTAACTTTTAGCATAATATGTTTCATCAGTTACATTATAAAGTTAAAGTTAAATATGGCGTCCAAACACCCCATATTCTCATACGACATCTGTCAATTTTTCCGGTTATAGTTAAGGTTAAAGTTAGTTGGTGCAACCCAGTGTTAGACTGGGTTGCACCAGAGGCGTGGGTAAAGTTAAAGTTATGGTTATAGTTAAGGTAAATTTAACTTTAACTTTACCCTTAACTTTGCCCGGAGAAATTGACAGATGACAGCTGATCCAACAATATTTATAGTTATACATGCGCGTGGGCGGGGGAGCTGCTGGTAAAGGAGAACTGTCAAAAATTGCGGTTTTTGTATGATGACAGCGTTAGGTAGTTCCTTTTTTCGTCACATGCATTTAAAACCATAGACTTAATATATACTATGATTTAAAACCATAGACTTAATATATACTGTCTTCAAAACCATAGACTTAATAGCATTATAGGTTTATGGATTTGACATTTTGCACTGTAGTCAAAGTTAAAGTTAAAGATAGTTGGTGCAATCCATGTGCAATCCAGTCTTAGACTGGGCACTCTTGTTTAGGTTACGTAGTCAACAAGGAACCCAGTTTCGGTGTGTCCGTCTGTCTGTCTGTCTGCCCGTAGGTATATAATGTCCGCGGTTTTGCTTAGAGACCATAGGACCTACAAAGCCATAGGACCTACAAATTCGGCATGAAATATGAATGCACATATTAATTGAAAGTGAAGAAATTAAAAAGTGGCAACATCGTAGTGTCATCCCTTTCAAATCAATCAAAGAAAAAAGGGATGACACTACGATGTTGCCACTTTTTCATTTCTTCACTTTCTTGACTACGGTCTATATAAAATCTAAAAAAATAAATATGGTATAGTCCATAGGCTTATAATAAATACTGAGTTCGTCAAGAAAGTCATGACAGGCGGGATAATTTTCTACGTAGGTACGGTAATCCATTTCCTTAATCATTGAGGTAATCACGCTTGAGGTGTATTTTTTCTTTGTATTTTCGCAGAGAACGCTTACCGTATTAAATTTTAAACTGTCACCTTGCACATTGAGAACCATAGATAAAGTATTATATTATAGATGTAGTCTTAGCCCGTCATCGCGTGGCCATTTTGTGCTTTTTTTTCATACAAGTAGTGTGCGTTTATTTTCTTGAATATTTCTATTTGTCGATTATTTCGAAGCATATTATGATAAAGGAAAGAAAGTCAATTAGTTCATGATATCGATTAACAATAGTTCAAGTGATGAGAATCCGTAAACACACGTAAAAAGCTATGCAATTTTTATAGCCAAATTATTAATTGATTTGACATTTTTAGCACTAATGCCGTATATAGCACGAATAAGCGATTAATAAACTTATATCTTTTTAGCTTACAAAAATACCCATTGAAAAGCCCAAAAAACGTTGTTCCAAACTTATGTATTTAATGTTAAATCCATGTGTTTGAGGCATTCTTTGACCATTCTTATGGTTTATTATTTAGCGGAACCACAGAACTCAACAATATCTAGCATTAAATATTCACTAAAGACCTTTATTAACACTTTTATTACATAAAATATGCAGCCCGACTCCTTTGTTATGTCCTACTACTAAGTAGGACATAACATTACACGCTTTTGACGCTTATACACTGATATAAGGGTACCTCAATGCCAGATATACTTTATCTATGTTGAGAACATTGTTGAGAACCATAGACATAATATATTATATTATGTCTATGTTGAGAACCGTCCACGGACCACGAATGACGAACCGTCAAAACAAAAAAAAACTAATTGTCAAACAAAAGTTGTGAGATGTAATTTGCGTAAATATTTTCGTTTTTCTCGTATAATGCAAATTTACCATATATAAAGTGTGATCTAATAAATGTTAGACATATTATTATTACAGTTATCATTTAAGGCATTTTAAGCTTTAAAAGTGTTTGCATTTTGAAAAATATCTTCAACTAAGGCAAGTCTCTAGATCTTCGTATTTGTATTCATGTTTACTAAAATTACGCGCGAAAGTTACCCATAGGTTCAATTTAAATTAACGCCGAATATAAATAATCAGATTTTAATACCTTTTTCGATAGTTAAAAATATTAAAATCGTACCGCCTTATTCTGGATATTGCATCGACACTGCTAAAAGCTAAACACTTCTTGCTGGTGAAATGTAGTTCTTAATGCTTTGATCATAAGAGTCTGTTTGGATTTTCGATAGAGACGAAACGAAAACGATATTAGAAATCCAGAATAAGGATTCTAAGCCAGGTCGTTTGTTTGGGAATTATATTATAGACTTAATTGCTTTTATACTAGGTACTCGAGCATGGATAAAAACTATTTGAAGATTTTAATAATATTTACAAGCATAATAAGATCTTCTATTTTTGGCATAATTTTAAGCATGTTAAGCAAAATAATAGTTTTGGTAAAAATAATACAATAAGAAAAGAAAACTTGTCAAAGTTTTAATCTAGTAAGGCACACAAAACATTATGTTGAAGAAAAATATTAATATATTCAAAAGTATAGGCTATCTCTTACAGCAAAATATTTGTCAGAACAAGTAGGGATTTTTTTCAGGTTTGAAAATGGCAAGAGCTTGTTGTATAGAAGGATGTTCTACAGCTATAGAGGGTACTTTTTTTAAGTAAGTTTATTAGTTATATTTTTTAATCTTACTGATAAAACCTACAAATGATTGACCCTTGTCATAATATCAATTGGTCATACCTACATTAACTATATTGTGAGGTTTAACTATAAAAACTTATTGTTTTGTTCATTTAAAGGTTTCCAAATAGTCGAACCCTCCGTCGTAAATGGATGGATGCAATTACAACAAAACCTAACACCAAGAAGGTGATAGAAGATTCCTTGATTTGCAGCATACACTTTCTGAAAGATGAGTACGAAGTCATAAGGGGTAAAACACGCTTAAAAGCAAAAGTTGTGCCGAGTCTTTTTGTTAAAGTAAGTAAATTATTGATTTATTACCAATATTTTTGCTTGGGTCACAGAAAAGCAAGAGCAAACACAACAAAATTGAATGGAAATTAAACTATTCTGATACCCATATACCACAATTAGCACAGATGAAAATACCTTTTCATCATTTTCATTATCATCAGATTATTATTTTTTAATGCAGTATTAAAAAAATATATTTTTTAGCCCAAGTCTAAGTCTCCTGATCCTAGTCCAACAAAATTACACAAAAGTGATGATAATGCACATAGTACAAAGACTAGAACAATAGAAAGTGCAGACTCAAACAAGTGCATTCCTACGAAACCACCAGATAAGGATTCTAATGCAATGGACACAACAAATGATGAAACTACAAGATCAGATGAATTCCAAAAAAGTTTAGAGCCAACAGCAATAAAAGAAATTAGTAGCAATGTGGAAAAAAATCAAAGGTAATAAATAAATAATAATTGTCATAATTATTATTGGCTTATAATTAAGTGATCACCAGAAATAGTAACTTTTCACAGACAAAAATAGTAAACAATCACCAAAATACAGACCACCAATTTAATGTAAAATGATAACCAAAGATTTAACATCTTAAAACCAAAAATAGTAAATGATCACCAAAATAAGTAAATGATCACCAACATTATACTCGCATTTTAATGTAAAATGATCACCAAAGATTTATTATCTCGCTATCCGATTTATGCAAAATGACTCCAAATAATTCATTGTTAAACCAAAAGTAGTAAATGATAAGCAACATTATATGTTAGCATTTTAATGTAAAATGATAACTAAATATATTTTCATTTATTAATCCTATTAAAGATGAGAAGACAGACAGACGGACAGACAGATATCGAAGTCTTAGTAATAGAGTCCTGTTTTTACCCTTTGGGTATGGAACCCTAAAACGGGACCCTATTACTGAGACTTTGATTCCTGTACGTCTGTCCGTCCGTCTGTCTTTCTCCAGGCTGTATCTCAAGAATCGCTACAGCTAGACTTCTGAAAATTTCACAGATTGTGTATATCTGTTGCCGCTATAACAACAAGTACTAAAAACAATATAAAATTATTATTTAAGGGGGGCTCCCATACAACAAATGTGATTTTTTTGGCCTTTTTTGTTCGATATCAATAATGCCAACCGGTAGGCACGTTGATATTTTTGCAAATGCCTTAGTTATATGTTTACTTCAATAATTAATAATAATATTAAAATAAAATAAAAATTCAAAGGGGACTCCCATACAAACATACAATTTTAGGTCTAATTTTGCTCTATAACCCTCCATGTCCGACTCACACTTGACCGATTATTTTGTTAATAATTTGCTTAAATTTGTCAATCGTAGTGATTTATTTGGACAGAAATATCGCATTGATTTGCTCACAAGGATTTGGTGATTTTTACTATATTTGGTGATCATTTACTATATTTGGTGATCATTTACTATATTTGTAGGTCATTTACTATATTTGGTGATTGTTTACTTTATTTGGTGACCATTTACTATATTTGGTGGTCATTTACTATATTTGGTGATGATTTACTTTATTTGGCGTTTGATAACAATTTGAGGTGTTATGACTAAAATAGCTGGTAGTATTGCAATTTTGGACTTTATTTTTTTGGTGTTAATTATCTTTTTTTTGGTAAACAAGTTTAGGGTATCAGTGCATTTTTGGTGGTCATTATATTTGTTCCCATTATTATTACATTATATTAGAGTGAATTAGTGAAAAGACTTAAAAAACCTTAAGAGGATACAACAGGGGCTAGAGAAATGAAAAAAAAGTACGTGTAATATCTATAGCTGTCTCCCTTACCTCAAGCCTATACCGCAGAACGCGATAGAGACGACTGCAGAAAATCCAGAAAATCAACGATTCGTTGTCCCCTGATTCCTTCTCCAAAACTTAACCGATTTAAGTACTTTTTTCATTAAAGATTAAAAAAAGGCTTGAGCTGTGTTCCTATGTTTTGCTTTTTTTGTATAATCTAGCCAAATCTGTTTTCTGGACGTTTGAACACAGCGGAAAATCTGGCCATTTTTTTGGGTTTTTAAACGTTCATATCTTATTTAATAATTAAATTATGAAAAAAAAAGAAAACATAGGGACATCGTATTAGTGGCCGTAGATATTCAGGAAAAAAATTATAACTCTACTAGCATTATCCAGGGAGGAAACAGGGGACAACGTTTGTATGGAAAAAAGGGCGGTGTGGAATCCTCTTAAGACTAGGTTGCACCAGAGGCGTGGGTAAAGTTAAAGTTAAATATGGCGTCCAAACACCCCATATTCTCATACGACATCTGTCAATTTTTCCAGTTATAGTTAAGGTTAAAGTTAAAGTTAGTTGGTGCAACCCAGTCTAAGGGTCGACTCACACATACTACAACCACACGACACTGACGCGACAAACTGTGGTTACGTGAGAATTAAAAATAATAATAATATCTATGGACACTTCACACCACGTTAGTCTGGCCCTGTGCTAAGTACCTGAAGGACTTGTGTTACAGGTACCTACCAGACAATGGAAATATATTTATACTAGATACATATATTTAAGATTTTTATTATATGATACATTATAATATAATATTTAATACACATCCATGACCCAGGAACTTTGAAAACTTTCTGATCCGTCGGCGGGATTCAAACCCGCGACCCCCGGCTTGAGCTACCAACGCGCTCACAAACTGAGCCACAGAGGTCGTCAAAGAATTGAGTTGCTGCGGCTTCTTGCAGTTGCATTGTGGATACGACAAAATGTCTATGTGGTTTAGTTGTTGCTATCGTTGTGGTCTGGTTGCGATGTCGTCTGTATTACACATGTGTGGTACGCAAAATGTGGTATATGTGAATAGTCCTATTCATTTTCAATACATAGCATATGCTCGCCAATGTGGTGTGGTTGTTGTGGTACGCAACCTAAACCCCAACTCTCAAAACAGCCAGAATTAGTAATTTATTTGATATTTCCATTATAGAATCCAGGATCATTCGGATTTAGAGATTAAGGACATAGAAGATATAATAACAAATTATCATATAAAACAGACCATTCCAAACAAGATACATTCTCCAGAGAACATAGATGAGCCGAGTAATCCTTCACAGAACATGAATAATGGAAGCATTATAGAAATTAATGATGAGCACGCCGAGCCACAGTTTATAGAAATATCTGCTGATAAAGGTTTGTTGGATGTCTATATTCTACTACGTAACGGCAAAGAGCTGTAATTGTACATTTTTTCACAATAAAAACTGTTGGGTCGAGGCTGGGTCCCTTCTTGGGACTGAAGTATCAGTTAAGTTGTAAGTGGAACGAAGAGGTAATTAAGGCAGACATGCATATTTTTTAAAATGCTTTTTTATTATTTATTTATTTAATTCAGGCATCTTTATAAGGTTGGGCTGTATGTATGTAACGGAATATTTGAGCACGATATTTACCTATCTCCAGTAGTCTAATTAATTCGAAACTTTGCATACATATTAAAAGCCCATGACGATGCAATAATTAGTTTTAAAAATAAAAAAAATAAAAAAGCGTGTTTATTTTAGTATTTTAACTATAGTACTTATATAACTAAATTGTATGATTTGTATCAAAATATTTTTGATACGAGGGCTGCTATTTATGTATCCGGAACTGGCCACTTACAAGAACAATATTTAAAAAGTAATTACAACATTTGAAAATAGAACTCTTTGGTTGAAGAATACATTTTGTTTCATGTGACTGTCAATTATTTTTCCATTGTGGCGTCATTTTGAAAATTGCGTGTCTTCATTTGCCATGGATTTAACGCGTGAACATTTTCGTGCAATGATTTACTACGATTTTCGGCGTGGGCTAAATCAACAACAGTGCTTTATTCAACTCACCGCAACTTTTGGAGATGAAGCACCATCAAAAACCACTGTTTATCACTGGTACAGTGAGTTTAATCGTGGGCGGTCTATGCTCACGGATGAAAATAAAGAAGGTCGCCCAAAAACAGCTGTTGTCCCACAAAATATAGATGCTGTGCGGGAACTAATGATGCGTGATCGTCATGTTACATATCGCGAGATAGAGGCGTCCTTAGGCATAAGTATGACGAGCATACATAAGATATTACACGAACATTTGGCTGTAAAAAAAATATGTTCGTGTTGGATTCCGCACAACTTGACAATCGATCAAAAACGGGCTCGTGTCGATTGGTGCAAAAATGATAAAAAAATACAACCGTGGTACGTCAAAAGCCGTTTATAATATGTACACGGGTGATGAATCTTGGATCTATGCATATGACCCCGAAACTAAACAACAGTCAACGGTGTGGGTGTTCCAAGATGAGCCGAAACCAACAAAAGTTACTCGTGCAAAAAGTACTTTGAAGCAAATGGTCGCCTGTTTTTTTGGAATTAATGGACATGTGGCTACAGTGCCATTAGAGAATCGTAAAACGGTTAATTCTGAATGGTATACGACCATTTGTTTACCAGAAGTCTTTGAAGAAATAAGAAAGGACAACCGACAACGCAGAATCATATTACATCACGACAATGCTAGCTGTCACACCTCAGCTGAAACAACTCAGTTTTTGGAGGGTCAAAAGATCTTGACTTGACTGGTCATCCGCCGTACAGCCCTGATTTGGCACCTAACGATTTCTTTTTATTTCCATACGCGAAGAACGAATTACGTGGTCAACGTTTTTCGAGCCGCGAAGAGGCTGTTGATGCGTTCAAAATGCACGTTTTGGAGATACCTCAATCAGAATGGAAAAAGTGCTATGAAAATTGGTTCCAGCGTATGCAAAAGTGTGTCGATCATCGCGGCGAATATTTTGAAAAGCAATAAAACCATATTAAATGATATATGTTTGTTTCTTTTTTTAATTCCGGATACATAAATAGCAGCCCTCGTAGTATATATCAAAGAAGTTATGTAATGAGTTTTTTATAGGTCAGAATGGTCAGCCGGACGGTCAAGATTGTTTGATGGTCTTGGAGAATGTGCAAGTAGAGATAGACCCCAACTTAATGTTTCCGGATTATGATGATGATATTGATGAGAATTCGAATGATTCTGATGTTATTGACCTTGGAGAGAAGTAAGTTGTAATAGTAATGAATAATAATAATATGTATATATATTATAAGTTATAACTATAGTAGGGCGATTCCATTATCGCGGGTGCAACAGTTTGACACACTTAAAGCTTCCTATAGGCAAAATGAAGCATATTTATTAATAATAAAATTAATAATAAATATCCCTTGAACATTTCTACGATCACGGGCGCAACATCAAAATTCTCAAATATGTTAAAGGTGAATTAAATCGTAATTCTCTAACAAATTAAAAAAAATTGACATGGCATATTTTAACTATATTAGTAATTTTGTAATAAAACTGCACCAAATTGTAGTTTTTTTTTTCAGTTGTTTATTGGCCTGACAAAATTAATCGTCTAAATCACTCAAAACGATTGAATAGTGTAATTTATACAAAAGATTTCGACGTATTGTTGTTTAACTATACTACAACTAAACATTGATTTGAAATATACGTTATTTTAATTTAAAAATATGGGAAAAAACATCGCGTCCCTTAGATGATATTGTTTAAAAACGCTCTAAATTATTCGAATTCCATTTTTTACCGATAAAAGTTGTTTTTTAGTAAATACACATCTTCTTACGTATATTACAATTAAAAAATGTAATTAATGTCACATTTTAAAAAGGCATGTATTTAAATCAATATCTGTATATTCCCTTTTCTCGATCAAAATATTTGAAAGTTTCACCAAAAATACTGACTTACACACTAATTATGCACCCTAAATAATGCGAATTCAGCATACTATTTAAAGAAATTTGCGAAACTGTTTTACTGAACGAATTACTATTATTAAAATAGTATATCTAACAATTCCTTAGTTCAACAAACATACTACAACTTTTTAAAGGAAAACCATCACCTAAATTACTTTTAGGAACATCATTTATTCTAAATAAAACCCAATTTAATCTGTTATGTTCATATAATTAAGAACACATAAAAATCATCAAGTGCTAACTACGCTGCGCTACGCTCCCGCCTTAGCCATCTAACCTAACCCAATCAAGTCGTATTGGGCAAACATTGCTATTAATTTCTCAGTAAAACAGAGAAACAAAAAGATAATAAAGTTAGGTTAAAAATATTTTAGTTGCACGATTTGTCAATTTGTAGACTTGTTTTGATAATAGAAATTGATTTTATTGTGGTGCACCTTTCACCACCGATACACCGATATCGTTTTTAGAAATTCCGTTGTAAGATTGTCCAATTTAGAGTGCAAGTTAGTATTTTTGATAAACAATTAAAAATTTTAGTTTTACAAATAATATATCCGATTCCGATGTATGAACCATATTTTTGGTGTGAATTCGCATAAAAAACGAGACGAGTTTTGTATAATGTTTAAGTTTTTTTTAAGGACATGTTCAGTTAATCAATTGTTTTTTTTGATCAGCATTAGTTTTTCTGGTATTGCATTCAGTTAATTAGCGGAGTTAAGGTAGTGTGCTGAAAAATTATTATGATGTGCATCCCTTTTAAAAATTCTCGTTGAAGGCCGTCTGTAGCGGAATGGCCCACTAATAAAGCGCATAAAGTCTTCACAACCTAAAGTAACTTAGATTTGAGCCTATTTTTAATATTGCGAACGTGTTGGGGTAGTTGTGACCTTGACACTTACCGAGGTGACTGGCGAGACCTGACAGTGGAAAGACAGCAGCGAGACAGTGCTCTCTGCTAATCAAACTGGTCTAGGCCTCTAGGGCACTGTCTTGGTAGGTTTTAAATATGAAATAAGGGGGCAAACGAGCAAACGGGTCACCTGATGGAAAGCAACATCCGTCGCCCATGGACACACGCAGCATCAGAAGAGCTGCAAGTGCGTTGCCGGCCTTTTAAGAGGGAATAGGGTAATAGGGGAGGGTAGGGAAGGGAAGGGAATAGGGGAGGGTAGGGAAAGGCATAGGGTAGGGGATTGGGCCTCCGGTAAACTCACTCACTCGGCGAAACACAGCGCAAGCGCTGTTTCAGCTTTCTGTGAGAACGTGGTATTTCTCCGGTCGAGCCGGCCCATTCGTGCCGAAGCATGGCTCTCCCACGTATGAAAATAAGTGTGATTTTGATTCATGGCATAACTTCTGTAGCAGAGGCGTAGCTACCGCCGTATCAACTATGCGGGGCCCCCAGTAGGGACACACACACTTGCACAACGTGTCCAAGCAAAAAATTAACAAAGACTTTTTTAACACTTTTACTTGGGATCTGTGTTACACAATAAGCCATTTTTATTTATGAAAGGGGGTTGAAATTATTTGTCTTTTACGAGCAGAGAAAGCTTAATTATATGCTTTTACTCCTATGATTGGTCAATTTTGTTGTTTTTGGCCAAATCTAAGGTCGGTTGGTACACTATATCTGCTCGAGCCCTGGCGTTTTACCGACTTTTAACCATAAGATTTCTTTCCAAACTTCTTTCGGGCTTGCACATTTGATTGGTTGAGCCTTAGTAGAGTTAGTCCTTGTCCAGTTACTAGATGAGTCTTTAATAAGTGGCTTGTGAGCTGTAGGCCTTTTCCGTCTTTTAGGGATCATGGTTTTTGTCCTTGTAAGGCGTTAGGTTAGCTAGCTGGTTTTACAATTTAGATCTTCCGCGTGTGAGAGCAAACATTTTAATTCCATAGAAACTTTGTTAAAGGCTTTTTATCACAGGGATACTTTTGACTTTTTTTACACAAAAATAAAAGCTTTAATTTTGATATAAGGTTGAAACACTTACGGATTTTGTCGCGGAGCACTTTTATTAATTACACGTTTCGGCTGCTTCACAGCGGCCGAAACGTCGGGCTTTAATTTTTTTAAGTAAAAAGTAAACTTACCTTGGGGCCTCCAAACAAATTTTTATACGGACCAAGACACGCTGCGCTTCAGTTTTGGAATTTAAATTTAGACCAGTAATGCTGGCCATACACCATCCTTCTTATGCATGAGTCATGCCCATCCGACTGACTGTGTATGGGAATACACGGTCAGTCCCAAGTTCTAACTGATCCAATCGGTAGCGTCATGCAGATTAGACGATAGGAAGGATGGTGTATGGCCACCATAAGGTATACTGTGTACATACGAAAACATAATATACGGTATGTAATTTCTAATCTCAGGAAAAATGACCCCATAAGCTTGTTGACGTCCAGCGACGAGGACGAAGTGATTATCGAGGAACCGAAAATTGATACCGTGGAGGTGTCCGACGACACCGACGACGACGACGTGCCGCTCGTCAAACTACTCAAAACTAGGAAGTGCAAGGAATCCTCGAAGAAGAACAGAAAGAGCCTCAACATGCAGCAGGCTTGTTTTTTAATTTATTCAAGACGTTGCAATAATTAACAATAATAATAATATCTATAGACGCTTCACACCACGTCAGTCTGGCCCCGTGCTAAGTACCTGAAGGGCTTGTGTTACGGGTACCAGACGACGGAAATATACAGCGCGCGTAAATTAGATATTTCACGGACAAAGTAGTCCACAAAAAATAGCGTATGATCCTTCACGTGGTCTACTTCTTATCTGTGCCAAATAACATAAAATTGCTCCAATAGTTCGTGAGATAAGCTCTTTCCAATAATTTCCCCCGGTTTTTCCACATTTTCCTTCATTTCTTCGCTCTTATTATACTTATATGATATAATATATAATGAATACGTGAATACGTGATAGAATATAGCCTATAGCCTTCCTTGATAAATGGGCTATTTAACACTGAAAGATTTTTTCAAATCGGACCAGTAGTTCCAGAGATTAGCGCGTTCAAACAAACAAACTCTTCCGCTTTATAATATTACTAGACGTTCCGTGCGGCTTCGCCCGCGTAAATTAGATATTTCACAGAAAAATTAGTCCACAAAAAAAGCCTATGATCCTTCACGTGGTCTACTTCTTATTTGATCCAATTAACAGAAAAAATGCTCTAGTAGTTCGTGAGATAAGCCCTTTCAAATAATTTCCCCCGTTTTTTCCACATTTTCCTCTATTTATTCGCTCCTATTAGTCTTAGCGTGATAAAATCTAGCCTATAACCTTCCTCGATATTTCTTCGCTCCTATTAGTCTTCGCGTGATAAAATATAGCCTATAGCCTTTCTCAATAACTGGGCTATCTAACACTGAAAGAATTTTTTAAATCGGACCAGTAGTTCCTGAGATTAGCGTGTTCAAAAAAGCCCTTTCAAATAATATCCCCCCGTTTTTTCACATTTTCCTCTACTTCTTCGCTCCTATTAGTCTTAGCGTAATAAAATATAGCCTATAGCCTTCCTCAATAAATGGACTATCTAACACTGAAAGAATTTTTCAAATCGGACCAGTAGTTCCTGAGATTAGCGCGTTCAAACAAACTAACAAACTCTTCCGCTTTATAATATTAGTATAGATGCAAAACCTAAAAGGTTTACCTGTTCGGGAGAGACGTTCTGTTTACAATAATATTCTTAAACTACTTTAGCATTTTATGACTACTCTTAAATAATTAACATTGCAATAGTACAAAACATAATATTTTAATATTGCAGGTGATGTGGGGCGGCTACGAGTACTACTGCGTCCAGTGCCACTTCACCACGCACAGCTGGAGCGAGTACAGAAAGCACAAGAGCTCGCATTCCACGGTGTTCGAGGTGTGCCAGCTCTGCGACTACACCACTGCCAGCAAGAGCCAGTTCGTCCGGCACAAGAGGAAGCACAAGTTCGAGAAGCGTTACCAGTGCCACCTCTGCGATTATAAAGCTAAACACCGCATGAGTCTCTTATACCACCTGAAGACGCACACGGCCGTCGGAATAGAGTTAGAGAAGTGTTTCAGTCCCAGTGATAAAGGTGATTGCGTGGAACGTTTAAAACAAAAACAGAAGCACTATAAGTGTGACGAGTGCAAGTATAAAACATTGAGGCGCTCCGATCTCAAGCGGCACAAACGGAAGATTCATCAAGACTACGACGACGATCAGGATGTTGATTATACCCCGGGTTAGGTATGTTTATTCCGGTTCGGTTATTGACTTAAAATGTTCTAGCAGAGCTATAATGGTTACCGATGATGAGTTTTGGTCAACAAATGTAGCTCTCCACCTTAACCCATTTACCGCCGCTGTACCCAATTGGGTACATATAGAAAATTAAGGATAGTTCAAAATTTTGTGGTATCACATCTCAGATTTTGATTTTATATATTTAATTAAAGATAAAGCTTCAACATTTTTATACTGGCAACCAATTTATTAATTTTTAGTCATAAGGTAGGTTTGAAACTTACAGTTTTGCAACCTGGAGGAGTAAGCTCATAAATTCTCTCTTTATTTTAATCGCATAATATTCAACCACTTTATGTGTTTATTTTTTTATTCAATACATTGTTATCTATACAATAAATAACAAGTTAATGGTAGATTATTGAAATAGACGGAAAAATTGTGATTCAAACACTACTGTACCTAGTTGGGTACAATGGCCGAATCCACTAGCAAAAATTTGCCTTTTTTCAGAATTGTGAAATAATGAGTTTGATTAATTTTAACATCTTATATCGTTGTGAATACTAAGGGAAAGCTATTTTGTACTCTTTTTGTAAATAACAATTATCATATACATTCAGAAAACTCATAACATAGTGTAAATGTCCGCTCTCTTATACATTTCTTTGTCTTGAAATTACAGACGTTGTAGACAGAAAAACGCAGGTAAAATAGCAGCTAAAAGATTTTACAGTAACTAAACCTTGTATGTGTAAGTA
Organism: Aricia agestis; assembly: GCF_905147365.1. Taxonomy (NCBI): domain Eukaryota; kingdom Metazoa; phylum Arthropoda; class Insecta; order Lepidoptera; family Lycaenidae; genus Aricia; species Aricia agestis. The sequence continues at coordinate 16,334,863 of NC_056408.1, read as the reverse complement.
CTCACATACGGTTTTGCTTGATCGAGCAATCACGTAGAGTAAAAATCGTGGCTCGGGCTTTCGTCCACACATTCAGCATTGCTCGATACTTTTACTCCAGTTCGAAGGAAATTAGCTACGGATAATAAAAACTAGTGTCAAAAAATTTGTCAAGCCGGCTCGATTCGAGCCTTCAAACTGGCTCGATGCGAGCCTTCGAGCTGTGATTTTTGCGGTCCACACGGTGGTTTTTGCTCGATTTCGAGTAAAAATATCGAGCAAAACCGTATGTGAGTACTTAGCATAAGAGGAATCTATCTTGTCAATAACAATGAAGCTAGTATCAACTAGAATATAATATCTACAAAATTTGTCATTTGCAATGTGTTATGGTAACATAAGCTAATATAGACACTCCTTCGTAAGTAATAAATATGACTCCAGAAATCATCCTGGATACTTTTTACTTCTTATACCTATTAGTTTATATCAAGGACAAAAGTTTACTAGCTTCAGCTACAGATACCACTACTAATTAAGAGAAAAGGCGGAACGCAAATCACCTCTTTGGGTAAAGATGATGATGGATTTTATTTACTTATTTGAATTATGTTTTTTCTTTTGTTATTGTTAATGATTAGCGTTTGCATTGACCACTTACGACTCTTGATGATAGCATGGTTTATATAATATTCTCTTTCGACTAAACATCGTAACATTTTACTTGTGTCAGAAAATATAATGAAAAACGAGGTAATCCTTCTCGTCAGTCTCTACTCTCTAAACCTCAAAATTGTACCAATTACTACCCCAAAAATGTTTCTAAAGAGTTTCAAAATGTAAAACATCATGCAGGAGTTCTTTTTCAGTGCAAAAAATATATTAAAAATTTATTCTTAACCTTATCACACCTAAGTACCACATAACACGCCGTTGTACCCATCTGGGTACACCCCCCTAAAGGGGTGAATTTTTTTTTAATTTTTCTTTTATTTTCATTTATTTAACATTATATATAAACTGCAGATAAATTCAAGCTTTATTTAAAAAATACTATCGGTTTCATTTTGGCGGTTAATGGGTTAAAAATATTATTTTCTGACGCCAACAGTCAGCGCCCCGCCTGGAATTACTAGTTTATAACTATGAAATTTTGTACTTTGTGTACTTGTAAAATTGTTGAATTTTCCTTTTACCACAAAATTAAATTTTTAAAATTCTACTAAAAAGTAATTTTGTTTTTAATATTTATGAAGTAGATCTTCAAGTTCAAAAGTCTAAAAAAGAATGCAATCCTCATGGGCCTCTGCTTCCATTTTTGCGATGAATATTGTGCATTAATTTCTATTAACCTGAGCTTTAATTTTTATGAGTTTTTGTCGCATACTGTGAGTACGTTAACGAAAAGGATGATGCGCAGATCGAGACCACCCTCCAATACCAATAAGATATTAATATCCAACAACATAATTGTCGTTGGATATATCTTTTCAATTGGAACAATAGTTGTTTGTTTTTTATAACAATTGTCCGTTTGGATACTTAACTTTACATAAAAAATATGGGGAGAAAATTAAAGTACATGGTTGGTACATTAAATCCTGTATCAATTGCAAACCCAAAATATATTTAGTGACTGGTGAGCAAGTTAAGTGTGTAAAAAATATTTTACATAGGTACTTGTACTTGAAAATTTTTTTGTAAAATATTTTTCTGAAGTCTCGTAACTTCAAAAGGACAATTTTAACAACAAAACTGTCATAACAATGTTGTTGTTTACATATTTTGGAAGACCTTTCCAATGACATAAATGTTATTGCTATGGTCTGAGGCAGGGCCGGATTTATATTTTTATAAGTAGAGTCCACTTTAATTTTGCCGCCCCTATGTAAGAACTCTGCCGCCATCCTAGGACCCTGCCGCTCCCCCTAGGACTTCAGACGCTGCCGCCCATAGGCCATGGCCTATATTGCCTATACATAAATCCAGGGCTGGTCCCAGGTTCCATACATTTTTGCGCATCATCTTTTGCATGGCTTCATGGAAGTATCAAGATTTCTACGCTCACCACTACTTCATAGTCGCAAAATGGAAGGCAGAGGCCTTATAATGATAAAATTAATATTTATATAGGTTGTGTATTATAAAATATCATCGTCATAAATATGTTTTGTAAAATATATAACTGATCAGTGACCACTAACCTCAGAACAAATAAAATGTCAAGTAAAAATACTTTTTATTTGGTCTGAGTCACTAACAACTAGCAAGTATGTATTGCTATGTAAATATGTGTACCATGTACATACATAATATTATGTGTGTCGAAATAAAAGTATGATATAAGCTAATATGTTATTTTTTATTGTTGATTGAGATGTTAATAGTGAGCATAGATCATTGATATTCTATAGAGTATGGATCTTGGATCTTTGATGAATTCATCCTTTTCAATGCTGGTATTCTGAGTTAAACGTTTTGAAGTTTATCCATTAAATAGCGTTGCTAATTAACAATGTTTCGAATAGCCATCCAAAAAAACTTTTGTTAATAAATAAAAAACATCAAAATCTTAGGTCGATTTAATTGTAATTTATTATGAGACAAAATAAAAATAAAACAAGTCATTACCAAAAGTGCTATCGTATATTTCCTTATAAAAATCAATCAAAATAATTTACGTTCAAGTTTCTAGTCCTATAAAGTTACTCTAACAAAAAACTTAAGTTATTTTATAATTGAAGGCGTGAGTGGAAAAACACGATAACTAACATTTTGTAACAAACGGACATTTACTAATTTTTCCCTTATAATTTGAACGAACCTTGTAACTTATCTACTTCATCACCTGGCTAATATATGGCTACACATAGAATGCACAGTTTTTTTTATTTCAAATGATTATTCCGGCGCAGAAGCCACCATTTATGCAAGATTTTTTTTACTGCTAGTTATCGTGTTCTTCCACGTTCAATTATTACAAAATATGATTGAACTTAATTACATATGGAGGGCTTGTTGGGGGCGACGCGGCACACCACCGTTTTGAGGTTCGTCATCGACTCATCTTGGAGCGCTTGGTCGAATTTCTGAGAAAAAAAAAAGTTAAAACTTTAACTAAAACGCCTTTCTACATTTAAAAACTTTAGTCTCACTTCTCAAGTTTCAAATAACTGATTATAGGTAATTAGGTAATATTATGCTAAATATTTTTCCATTTGAAGGTGTAATAAAACAAAGTTATAATACTTGAGATGGGTACATTAGTGCATTTCTACAAATGTGAACTAACTTTAATTCCGCTGTCCTATGTACGAAATCTGCCGCCACCCTAGAACGCTGCTGGCCCTAGGCCGCGGCCAATACGGCCTATTTATAAATCCAGACTATATATGTCCCTTGTATTGAGCTTACTGCGAAAGTAGTAGCCCTAAAAGAGTTACTTTTTATATTTCGAAACCAATCAGCAGTATGGCCACAATCGACGGAACGAACCAGTAGGCCGACTTAGGAGGGTTCTCTTTTATACGTTAGACGTAGTATGTCATATCGTCCGGCGCGCGCCTTAACAATGCGTTGCTCAGCCGTTCGTAGAATGCTTACCGTCGAATCGTCAGTTTGTTTGAAGTCGGCCTACTGGTTTGTCTGCTGTACTGAGTAATATTTGGGAACACATCTACGCCATGTACCTCGTTGATGATGACAGTGGGCACGAAGGCTAGCGGGCGCTGCACGAGGTCGCTCTTGTCCCCGTACGAGGCCAGCAGAGAGTCGCCCTGCGCGCCGTCCGCGCACTTCTTGAGCTTGCTGCTCTCCGCCGACTTGCCCACTTGCTCCAGACACTGGAAATTACACAGACATTTGTAATAGCGAGAAATATATCTAAAAAGTTGTATAACTGATAACGTCAGCAATCAAACATATTGGACATCAAAATCCATGTGTATTATTTAAGAATGTCAGGATAAAAGGATATATTCATAAAAACCCGTAACACGACGTACTGACTGCACGTATGCTCGCTGTGTGATAACTACTAATAAGTTACATCAGGCTCAATTCAGTCATATGATTTTAAACTTTATCTTCATTATTGTAATACGTAGTATCGCTTGAGAAATCGCGGCCACGAGCATCCACGGGCGGCCGCAGATGGCAGTGGCGAGGCGAGCCCTCTCCTCAGCCATTCCGGTGTGAATTGAGCCTTAGACCTCGTAACGTCGGTCAGTACCCACCTTTAGAATTATAATTGTATACTTAGCCACGTTATTTATGAAATGATGTGAAACCCCATTATTCGTAGGAAACCTCGCACATTCGTCCGCACCGTACGCGCCGCATTTCGTGTACTATGCGGTGCGTTCGACGCGTACGGCGCGTACGGTTCTCACAAATGTTTGATTTGCGAATACATTCAACAGCACTTGATTAGTAATGCCCATGGACACTCGCAGCATCAGAAGAGCTGCATGTACTTTGCCTGCCTTTTTAAGAGGGAATAGGGTAATAGGGGAGGGTAGGGATGGGAAGGGAATAGGGGAGGGTAGAGAAAGGAATGGGGTAGGGGATTGGGCCTCCGGTAAACTCACTCACTCGGCGAAACACAGCGCTAGCGCTGTTTCACGCCGGTTTTCAGTGAGAACGTGGTATTTCTCCGGTCGAGCCGGCCCATTCGTGCCGAAGCATGGCTCTCCCACGTGTATAGATAAACTCTCTCAAAATCTTCTTACTGTGTCAAGGGACTTATCGGGGTTGGTCTGGCCCATCAGGCAGATCACCAGGTCCATCTTCTCCGTGTCCTGCAGCTTGCGGTCCTTCAGGATGCACGCTTGTACCTGGAAAATAACATTCATTTCAATCACAGACTACTACTTGGGATACTACGTATATTTCAAAAGTTCAATATATTAATTATTATATTATATAAATCCCAGAAACTGGGTATAAAGGGTGTCCGCTACTAGTGTTATGTAATTTAAAGACGTAAGAAGATGAAGTGGCTAAAGTAGAAAATTTTCGTTTTTTTATAAATGGATTAGGACCGGAAAATATATTGAAGTAAAAAAAAGTGGATTTTATGTTAAGCCAGATTATAAAGTACGTAAGTTACAAGGTTTGTCTTAGTTATAAGGGAATAAAAGCTTTAACAGAATAACTATAAGGCCACGGACACGAAGTCAGCGGGCAGCGGGGCGGCGTCGCGCGTCGGTGCGGGTAGCCCTGCACCGCTGCTTTCGAGGCCCGTTGCATAATATAAACATTGGCTGCCGCCGCCCCGCTGCCCCATTAAACTTCGTGGCCTTAGTATATTAGAAATGCTGATAATCACTTCTAGAAGAAGTTATCTAAATGTGTATCGTCTACTGAATGAGATACAACCTGTTTTACAATTGCAAAGTATAATGCGACTCAGTGACGTACAATGCCGAAGTTTGCTAATGCTGAATTGGTTATTGGAGCGTGCACTTATTTGAGAGGGTTTATTCATTACTAGATGTTCCGCGCGGCTTTACCCGCGTAAATTAGATATTTCACACAAAAAATATTTCCCCCGTTTTTCCCACATTTTCCTTAATATATATATATATATATCTTAATATATATATTTCTTGTGTGCGTGTGTATGTGACTGAACTCCTCCTAAACGACTGGACCAATTATGATGAAATTTTTTGTGTGTGTTCGTGGAGATTCGAGAATGGTTTAGATTTACAGTTTGGTCTACTGGAAAATGTTTTTTCAATTAATTTCTTATTTATAAGGAGTTGTTGATTTTGGAATGTTTTACATTAGATCCGGCGGACGGCGCTATCATCGCATTCAATATTATTCTATTTCAATTTTAGTTTGTCCTGACAGATGGTGCTACGATTAATTTGAAAAAAAATTTGTTATTCAATTCATGTGCTGATTAAAATATTAAATAAATAACGCATAGGCTACAATTTTAACCGACTTTCAAAATGGGGGAGGTGTTATGTTCGTTTTCTTATATTCAACGATTACTCCGCCGTTTGTTAACCGATTTTCAAAATTTTTCTTTTGGTATATAGGGTATCATCCCAATTTGGTATTATATTCAGAAAAGTGGTGATCTGATGAAGGATCGATAAGTAATCGAGGGAACTTCTCAAATTTTATAGGGAAACGTGTAGTGACTTTGGTTTCGTGAGATATAGCATATGCTACCAACAAGTAAGATTTTGCACCGAGGTATACCTGGTATACCGTGGTTCGGAAGGTGCTGAGAGAACTCCTGATTTTTGTAGATACAAGTTTGGGAGTTTCGGCGTTGTTTTAAGAACGGAAAGCATATTATGCTACTATGCAAATTACATTCATCGTCATCATCATCACTACCATATTATACCATTTCATAGTCTTTTAGATCGAGACTCGAGTTTGTCAAGCGATAATTAAAAAAAATCTATATCTACCTAATATTATAAACCTGAAGAGTATGTTTGCTTGAACGCGTCAATCTCAGAAACTACAGGTCCGATTTAAAAACTTATCTCAGTGTTAGATAGATCATTTATCGAGTAAGACTCATCATTTATCGAGAAGGTTATATTATATTATTACTCTAAGACTAATACGACAGAAGAAACTCAGGAAAATGTGGGAAAAACGGGGGAAATATTTTTTATGGGAAAATGTACCTACGGATTCTGTAAAATTTCTAATTTACGCGGGCGAAGCCGCGCGGGTCATCTAGTATATATATATACATATACATATACATATACATAGTATATATATATATATATCCGGCGGACGGCGCTATCATCGCATTCAATATTATTCTATTTCAATTTTAGTTTGTCCTGACAGATGGTGCTACGATTAATTTGAAAAAAAATTTGTTATTCAATTCATGTGCTGATTAAAATATTAAATAAATAACACATAGGCTACAATTTTAACCGACTTTCAAAATGGGGGAGGTGTTATGTTCGTTTTCTTATATTCAACGATTACTCCGCCGTTTGTTAACCGATTTTCAAAATTTTTCTTTTGGTATATAGGGTATCATCCCAATTTGGTATTATATTCAGAAAAGTGGTGATCTGATGAAGGATCCATAAGTAATCGAGGGAACTCCTCAAAACTTATAGGGAAACATATGGTGACTTCGGTTTCGTGAGAAGTATTCTAAGCATATGCTACCAACAAGTAAGATTTTGCACCGAGATATACCTGGTATACCGTGGTTCGGAAGGTGCTGAGAGAATTCCTGATTCTTTATAGATACAAGTTTGGGAGTTTCGGCGTTGTTTTAAGAACAGAAAGCATATGCTACTATGCAAATTACATTCTTCATCATCATCATCATCATCATCACTACCATATTATACCATTTCATAGTCTTTTAGATCGAGACTCGAGTTTGTCAAGCGATAATTAAAAAAAATCTATATCTACCTAATATTATAAACCTGAAGAGTATGTTTGCTTGAACGCGTCAATCTCAGAAACTACAGGTCCGATTTAAAAACTTATCTCAGTGTTAGACATATCATTTATCGAGTAAGACTCATCATTTATCGAGAAGGTTATATTATTATTTTATATTATTACTCTAAGACTAATACGACAGAAGAAACTCAGGAAAATGTGGGAAAAACGGGGGAAATATTTTTTATGGGAAAATGTACCTACGAATTCTGTAAAATTTCTAATTTACGCGGGCGAAGCCGCGCGGGACATCTAGTATATATATATATACATATACATATACATATACATATACATAGTATATATATATATATATATCCGGCGGACGGCGCTATCATCGCATTCAATATTATTCTATTTCAATTTTAGTTTGTCCTGACAGATGGTGCTACGATTAATTTGAAAAAAAATTTGTTATTCAATTCATGTGCTGATTAAAATATTAAATAAATAACACATAGGCTACAATTTTAACCGACTTTCAAAATGGGGGAGGTGTTATGTTCGTTTTCTTATATTCAACGATTACTCCGCCGTTTGTTAACCGATTTTCAAAATTTTTCTTTTGGTATATAGGGTATCATCCCAATTTGGTATTATATTCAGAAAAGTGGTGATCTGATGAAGGATCCATAAGTAATCGAGGGAACTCCTCAAAACTTATAGGGAAACATATGGTGACTTCGGTTTCGTGAGAAGTATTCTAAGCATATGCTACCAACAAGTAAGATTTTGCACCGAGATATACCTGGTATACCGTGGTTCGGAAGGTGCTGAGAGAATTCCTGATTCTTTATAGATACAAGTTTGGGAGTTTCGGCGTTGTTTTAAGAACAGAAAGCATATGCTACTATGCAAATTACATTCTTCATCATCATCATCATCATCATCACTACCATATTATACCATTTCATAGTCTTTTAGATCGAGACTCGAGTTTGTCAAGCGATAATTAAAAAAAATCTATATCTACCTAATATTATAAACCTGAAGAGTATGTTTGCTTGAACGCGTCAATCTCAGAAACTACAGGTCCGATTTAAAAACTTATCTCAGTGTTAGACAGATCATTTATCGAGTAAGACTCATCATTTATCGAGAAGGTTATATTATTATTTTATATTATTACTCTAAGACTAATACGACAGAAGAAACTCAGGAAAATGTGGGAAAAACGGGGGAAATATTTTTTATGGGAAAATGTACCTACGAATTCTGTAAAATTTCTAATTTACGCGGGCGAAGCCGCGCGGGACATCTAGTATATATATATGTGTGTGTGTATGTGTATATATATACTTAGTAGAACATACTATAATATATTATACATATAATAAATAAATATATATTTATTGTTTTATAAATTACATTACATTACAAAGGCATTTATTATATTATGATCTTCGGGGTTCTGGGCCAGTCTGAGTTTTGGCGGGAGCACTTGCCCGAGATCGGCCCTATATCTTTTGTTTTTATTTGCCGGTGTTTGTGTAGATGGCTCCCTCAAAAATGCCTCCATTGCTAAATACTTTTTTGATGGAGCCCACAAACGCTTTTAATTTGGCCGTTGAGTTTAGAGACTTCTTAATTTCAATTTTATCTCTCTCTTTCTCATCCTCTTTTTTGTTCTCCCGTGATGCTTGGAGTCGTTCACTTGCGGAGGATGAGTTCGCCTTATTGCTGGGTTGGGACGCTGCTGGCTGATCATCACGATTCTTTTTGAGGAAGCTCCCGCTTTATAATATTATTAAGTATAGATTGCGAATGAAATTGCGAAGAACAGCGTTAAGCATTATGCCGCATAGTGCGCTCTAGCGCTGCAATTGGAAAACAGGGATAGTGTCTACTGTCTAAGCGTAAAGTACGAACCTTATTGCCGTAGCACTCCTCAGCGCCGTGGTGGCAGTTGAACTCCCATTTCTCGTTGATCTTGTCACGCTGAAAGAATAGATTAATGAGTAATGTGAGTTGGGGGGGGGGGGGGGGGGGCAGCAGCATACCGGCTGCCACCCCCTGCCCCCCCTGGGTACGCCTATGCGCACGCGCTGTACGCGCCGCATTTTAGAACTCGTTGTATGAAATGCTTTGAAACCAGCTCGCACATTCGGAGCCGTTGCAGTTGTCCCCCGAGGCAACCAAATTGTACTATTATCTGGATCTCTCTCTTGTGTAGGGAACACTGCGTTTATCCATACCCAAAAAAGCCTCGTACATACGTCCGCACGTGCGTTCGTACCACGGAGCTCATACGAAGTAGCTCCGTGGTTCGTACTGACATAAATAAATTGAAGTTAATTCAACATTAAAATGTCTCGGTGTGCGGCCTTTAAGTTTGTCGGGTCAGCTAATTATTTATACTGTGGTTCTATCCACGCTATGCTAGTAGGGTAAACCGTGGTACCGTGCTCTTGCCGTAGGGCACCAGCTTGACCTTGAGCAGTCCGCGCATGTCGCGCCACACCGGCGCCAGCTGGCCCGTGATGAACTTCTTGCTGTCCGGGCACAGAGACTCGTAGTACACGGCGATCTTCACCTGAAATAACACGGGTTGAAGTTAGTTACAAACGAATTCCACGAGGGCCGTACCACGAAACCGTTTTGAGACTCTAACGATCGAATCAGAATGCCGCGTCCTGCTCTAACAACGTCGTTTCACGTTTGTTAGAGTAGGACGCGGCATTCGTTCGTTTGAGTCTTAAAAAAACCGGCCAAGTACGAGGTGGACTCGCCCATGAAGGGTTCCGCAGCAGCAATAAGGTTTATTTTTATGAAATTAAGAGGTTTTTGATTTATTTTCATATTTCAGTTGATTTAATGAAAGTTAAATAAAATAATAATAATAATACTCCCCACACCGGTTTCGGTGACGGTGGCCGGTTTCATTGAAACCAGACCAGGTACGCAGGAGTAATTTTTATAGTGCCCAAGTGTGTGCGCAGTACACAAGAGCACTCTCTATTCCTTTTACTCTCATAACACAGTGGGACGGAAGACCGACACGACCGGCGAGAGATCAGGCGCAGGACCGACTTTTTACATGCCCATCCGACGCATGGATCATCTTACTTGTCAGACAATCAGGTGATCAGCCTGCATTGTCCTAACCAAACTTGGAAATAACATGTTTCCAACGCGGGATTCGAACCCACGACCTCCGGAGTCGAGAGCGACGCTCTAACCACTAGACCACGGAGGCGTTAAATTAAGGTTTACCATTTATGACGTATAAAAAAAACTACTAGCTAGATCTCGTTCGAACCAATTTTCGTTGGTAGTTTTTATAGTAATGTACATCATATATATTTTTTAGACTTATCATGCCCCTACTTTAGAAGTTAGAGGGGGGGAATTCCACTTTGGAAGAGTCTTTCTTGCAAACTATTCTGGTTATAAAAAAATGATAGTAGAAACCTTAATATGATTTTTGAAGACCTATACCACACGCATAGGTTAGATGAAAAAATTTTTTTTTTGTTTCAGTTGCATCTATGGGGACCCCTAAAATTTTCAATATTTTTTCCAATTTTGTATCAAAATCTTAAAGCGGTTCACAGACTACATCTATTTACCAAGTTTCAATAGTATAGCTTTTATAGTTTCGGAGAAAAGTGGCTGTGACATACGGACGGACAGACGGACAGACAGACAGACAGACAGACAGACAGAGACATGACGAATCTATAAGGGTTCCGTTTTTGCCATTTGGCTACGGAACCCTAAAAACGGTTTCATTGGTAGGCCTCCTGGATACTTATAATATTATTATAAAATGCAAAAGTGTGTTTGTCTGTCTGTTACCTCTTCACGCTCAAACCTCTGAACTGATTTCGCTAAAATTTGGCATGGAGAATGGAGATACTTTGAGTCTCGGGAAAGGTCATAGGATACTTTTTATCCCGGAAAAATGTACGGTTCCCGCGCGATAAACGAATGTTGGCGCAACGGAGTTGCGGGCGTCATATAGTATCTAGTAATTAGTATGCATATATATGTATTATAAATGCGTGTGTTTTTCCGTCTGCCTATTTTCTGTTTGCCCCTATGTTTGTTACCTATTTTAAAAGATAATACTTTGAATCTCGGGATAGGACATTATATTATGTAACTAACTAGTAAAGTTTTTATTTTATACTAATTCTGTCCAAAAAGTTTACTGCCCCCGCGCGGTAAATTTCTGCGGAACGAAGCTAGCAACATCTAGTAAATTTTGAAAGAGAACGATAAGTGATAAAAACTGATTACTTCTAAGTTTTTCTGAGGTTACTTTTTTGCTTATAAAATAAGAAACACCGGTGTTAGATCATTGACTTTATCGCGGCTAATGGCTTTACGCCTGCGCCATACCATGCGTAGACGCATTATAATTTTTTTATTGATTTTTATAAAAGTCATATTGTACTTTCTTACTTTTCTCAAGATACTTTAAACTTACGTTTACTATCTATTCCGTTATGCTTAACGCATGAGTTCTTTATTTATCGATTTTCGCGATTGTTAGAGTGCGAAAAGGAAAGTTTCCCATGTATAAAATGAACACTTCTACAGCTTGTACTTACATGGGAGAACTTTAAAAGAACACTAGGCAATGTCAATTTCAAGTTTCATTACAATAGTTTTGCTTTAAGTATAAGTAGAAGTTAGCTTAGGTATTAGCTTAGGTAACTGCGTAAGTAAACTTAAATTCCTAACTAGTACCTAACATGTAGATAATTGTTTCATTATGTAAGTATATTATTGCATTGTACTTCAAACTCATCAGTCTTATTGGGCATGTTAATTATTTTTACTTTTTAATGATACAGCTGATACAGCTTTATCTAGATATGGCTATGATTTTAACGATAGAACACCAGTTCTATGCATATTTGCAATCTAGGTACCTACTCACCAGAATAGGTACCTAGATTGCAAATATGCATAGGTACAAAAATTTGGTCCTTCGAGCAGGATTTTGAAAAATTATGCGGCTACTTCACCCTTATATGACCTATCCCAATGCGTAAGGCGGGGCTGAAGCAATAGTAGAATATGAACATAACTATACCTTGCCATCAGTCTTGTTCTTGGCGAGCACACCGCACAGGAACGCCAACGCGCATATCACCAGCAGTGACTTCATTTTGTTCTGAAACAAGCACCTGACATTAGTATTAGGAATATTTTAACCGACTTCCAAGGAGGAGACTGTATCTGTTGTGTATATTTTATTCTTTGCCGTATGCGACGGACTAGCGGGTTAGTAGAAGGGAAGATACACTCATCTTATAAAATTGGAAACGTTCCGAATCCGACCCATCGCAATGTGCGCGTAGCTTTTTAGCATAGTGCATGATATACAGGCTGTAACAAAACTAAGTGATAATACTTTAAGATGTGTACGTGTTCCTCCTAGAGAGTTTACTGTGAAAGTAGCAGCACTGAAAGACCAAATTATATTTCACTTTTGTATAGGAAAACTCGTGACGCTCGGAAGCATGCCCATACAAAAGTGAAAAAAATTTAGGTGTTTCAGTGCTGCTGCTTTCACAGTGAATTCTTTACCAGGAACACATACACACCCTAAAATATTATCACTTAGCTTTGTTACACCCTGTATAAGGATTCATACCTACAGCAAGATTCGAATATGGTACAAAAAATTACTACTGTTTTACCCCAATGGTTCAGTGGTTGTGCAACTGATTGAGGAACAGTTCCGGACAAAAACCGGGGTTCGGTCAAGTGTTACCGTATAACAGAAATCGCCGCATAACAAATGCCTTTCACTTATCTGTAAGTCGATTTGATTTGTTAGTAAACAGTTAGTTACTACTAAATACAACAGCTTAAACAAATGCGTAACGCTGTGATGACTGATGACTTTAGCTCACACTAATGCTGGCCATACACCATCCTTCCTATCGTCTGTGGCTATTTATATGGGCCGAGACGAGTTCCGGACTGTACGAGAACAAATAAATAAATGATATAATAAATAAATAAATAAATAAAAAATCCTTTCCCGAATGTACAAGATTCGCGTAAACAAGTGTGGAATATTTCTAGAAGCCTAACGCCATCTAGTATCGAATAGCAGATTAACGCTGTCTGCGTTTCTTCGATAAGTTGCGCTGGTTTGTCGCTAGATAGATCTGTGTGTCCGTATCCGTAACAGTACTAACCTTCCATAATTTTATTAGATACTAGCTGTCCCGGCAAACGTTTCTTTGCCATATAAAGTATTTCGCCCGTATTATTTTATTGAAGTTGACTAAATAAGTATGTCACCATGGCAACGTCCATCGCTATCCCGTCGCACAAACAATGGTCACCGTCAGTCTCGAGTTGTAATAATTTACTATTATTTATTCAACAAATGCACTTATCAATATAAAAAGTACCCAGTAGCCGATTCTCAGAGCCACTGAATATGCATATAAAGGTTAAAATCAGTAAAGCCGTTTCGGAGGAGTACGCGGCCTAACATTGTGACACGAGAATTTTATATATTAGATAGAATTATGCTAGTAATGGATTATGGAAATTGGAAGTCAGGCTCGGACCGAATGCCTAACGACAATGGTCCGGTTAGGACTTTCAACGTTTATTAAAATTATTAGATAGATTTTCGCCGATGATAATGCGGATCCGGATAACTGCACAGCCCCCCTAGACAAGTGGCAAAAAGCTAACGCTAACGCTAGCGCTAACGCTACAAAATGTATGCGATTTGACATAAGTCATCGCTTCGCTAGCGAATACTAATGTCAAATCCATACATTTTGTAGCGTTAGCGCTAGCGTTAGCGTTTTGCCACTTGTCTAGGGGGGCAGGGCGGAAAATTGAGTTTCTACTGCGTTCACTTTTTAATTTTTATTACTACCAAAATTTTTATTTCTGACGGCCACTGGCCAGTAGATACATATTATACGGCCATAATTTAAAGATTATTTATTTTTATTTAAAGATTGTGTCAGTATCTTTTTTTGTCAAGCCCTTAATTAAAAATAAAAGCTAATACTGTGAATATCAAAATTCAAATCAATAAAATTAAAGTTAAGTAGATAATCGTTCAATGTCTTTGAGTACGGCTTAGGTCAAGTAAAGTATGTAGGTAGGTACTAGTAAATACTGGTTGGACATTTGACGTACTGGCACAAAGTAGACCGGACCTGAGGGTCACAGCAAGGTTGTTGAACTCAATTGACAACAGTACAACAGCGTAACACAACACGATTACCAAACACCAGCTAAAAAGTTTGTAGGGTATTTCGTGTTTTCTAATTTGTTTACGCAAATCCTTACTAAAATTCGAAAGTCTGTCTGTTGCATTTTGCACTGGAACCGCTGAATTGATACTACCACGGATAATACATACTTACCTAGATATTATTATTTTGTGGTTTGATAGGAAACTGACTGGGTCGACCAAGGAACAGCGGGGCTAAAATGGTAACTTTTAGCAATTCCTCTCAATCAATTCAGCGACGATATTACGAGCTCATCAGATCCTACGTCAACGGCAATTCAATTCATTAGCAGATTCATAATTGAAACTGTATTGCCATTCTGAAAAACATAAAAACGAACATAACCGGTTTTTTTCTACATTTATTTATGAATGATCCACGAAATATTTGATATAATTGTTATATTTTATGTATGAAACTGTACATTTATTGTATATTTGTTCATTAAAATCATTTTATAACTAATAGCGGCCCGGCCCGGCTTCGCACGGGTGGACATTGGTTTTTAAATTATTTTTTTTAAATAAAGGTAGTCAATCTTTAAGTTAAGCAGAACATAAAAATAGTTTACATTATTTAGCCTGCAACTACTATATTATAATTATTATGTACATATAACACATTTTTATTGTATTTTTTTTTTATATTTTTATATTTTAAGTGTTATGTTTGATTATTTTATCCTTACCTGCAGAAGATACTATTATTTATAATATTTTGCAATTTCTTCATGTTTTTTTTTTTGTTTAAAATATTTTATGTTTTTTTTTGTAGTTTTATGCTTTATTATTTTATGCTTACCTACATCTACTATTATATACATTTTGAAATTTTCTATTTGTTTTTGTATAAAGTATTTTTGTTGTACTTTTGCGCTTTATGTTTTTTTACACCATACTTCTTTTTGCGTAAAAGATTCCATTAAAATTGGGTTAAAGCTTCCCTGTAAACGATATTTGATGTTGTTTTATTTTATGGCAGCAAAATAAATTGATTATCAGCAGCTCCAACTCGGGATAGGCCAACGTATAGTTGACCATGAGTAAAACATTCTTTTCGTAGGCCGATGCCTACTAATTTGAAAGTTTGACCTTGGGACTTGTTAATAGTCAATGCGAAAGATATTTTTACCGGAAATTGAAGCCGTTTAAATGGGATTGGCAGATCAGTTGGAATCATCGGTATCCTCGGTATATGAGCTAGTTGACCAGCTGCTGGGCCGGTGATAATGGTAGCTACAATTAAATTGTCCTTTAATTCTTTAATAAGCAGCCTTGTCCCATTGCACATATTTGGTGGGCATAAATTTCTCAAAAGCGTGATTGGAATTCCGATTTTTAACGTCAGTTCGTGTGGTGGAAGTCCAGAAGGATTCAGCGAATTTAAAAACTCCTGTGGATAATGGACTGCATCTTCGATATTAGTGACGGTGTCGATCGATAGCATTTATAAAGCATAAGCAAGAAGGAATATTTTGGTAGATTTTTCACACAATTATTAACACTTAATACGGTTCCCTTTTTTCTCTCATTAAATATAGCCTATATTCAGCAGAAATAGTGTGGATTAAAAAATATGCATTAATACTTCCATCGTGCATCGGCATCGTGGGTATCGCAGACACAATAGATCTTCAATTGTTATGCGGGCAGCCGGCTGCCGCTATTGGAGATTTATAGTTAAAGAAATTAATTAATTATAAAAGCAATCAAAAATAATAGTCATTCAAAACTTATTTTAAAAAGTTCTAAAAATATTACTTTCGTAGTCATAACTTTTAAAGCTTTTTTGAAATTAGGATTATAATAATGAAGCACGATAGTCTATATCAAATCAATAAAGCAGCACCCGGCTGTCGCATAACTATTGAAAATCTATTGTGTCTGCGATTCCCACGATCGAGGTAATATTTACGTGGACTCTCCGGGCGAGTCTGTGGCACTGATAATTAAATCTCTCCCCTACCGCACGCACACCCGCGCATCGCGCCTTGACGCCCAATTCGCAACGTGCAGCAGAAATCGTAATATTTTAATTTCGCCATAACATTAAAACCAAACGTCCAATTTTAATCATTCAAAGACCAAATATTATCTACATTAACTGTACTTAGTGATGAAATAATTTATTTTGATAAGGGTCAATAGCATGATTTAAATAAACGCATTTAAATATAGTCCAAAAAAATTCTAGATTTTTTAATAAAAAAATGGTTATTGTGCCTCACTCAACATAGATAGGTATAGTGTGTCGCGGACTTTTTTGTAGATATTTAAAAGATCTATAATTACTTAGAACATTTTATGCCTCTATCTTTTATAGTTTAGGCAGCGTACGCAAAATAAGTAACTTTTCTGGTTGATTTTTTAAACCTTGCGTCCGAAAATCCCAAATATCTTACGGAACCTTATATTTTTCCAAAATAAAAATTAGCCTATGTTCAGCAGAAATGATGCAGGATTCCAATGGTAAAAGAATTTTTCAAATCGGTCCAGTAGTTTCGGAGCCTATTCGACTCAAACAAACAAACAAACAAACAAACAAACAAAAAATCAAATCTTTCCTCTTTATAATAGTAGTGTAGAAAACAAAATGTTGTTTAGCAATTTCACCATAATCTTCAAATATCGTTATATTTTCGTAACGTTACTGCCGCAAGGGCATCTATGCCCATATAACAATATGAAAATTTAACCGATACTTGAAATTATTAATTACATATATGGAAACATAATATGGTGATTTTGATTTAAAGAGAAGTATCCTAAGCATATGCTACCAAAAAGTAAGATTTTGCACCAAGGTATGCTATGGTTCCGAAGATACTAAGAGAACTCCGGATTCCTTATAGATAAAAGTTTGGGGGTTCCGGCGTTGTTTTACGAAGAAAGCATATTATTATGCTACTATGTAAATTACATTCATCGTCATCATCATCACTACCATCACACCACAGACCAATCTATATATATATATATATATATATATATATATATATATATATATATATATATATATATATATATATATATATAACTCAAAGGTGACTGACTGATTGACATAGTGATCTATCAACGCACAGCCCAAACCACTGGACCAATCGGGCTGAAATTTGGCATGCAGGTAGATATTATGACGTAGGCATCCGCTAAGAAAGGATTTTGATCAATTCCACCTCCAAGGGGTTAAAATAGGGGTGGAAAGTTTGTATATAATAATACGAGCGAAGCCGCGGGCAAAAGCTCGTTATATATATAAAACTCAAAGGTGACTGACTGATTGACATTATAGTGATCAATCAACGCACATCCCAAACAACTGGACGGATCGGGCTGGAATTTGGCATGCGGGTAGATGTTATGACGTAGGCATCCGTTAAGAAAGGATTTTGATAAATTCCAACCCCAAGGGGTTCAAATAGGGGATGAAAGTTTGTATATAATAATACTTCTTAACGCGAGCGAAGCCGCGGGCAAAAACTCGTTATACATAAGACTCTTGAATTCCATAAAAAACAGCGCGTCTGCAGTTTTTAGTTCTCATCTGAACGACAGATGGCGTTGAGTGTATCAAATTAGCCTAACAAATAAAAAATACAATAAATAAATGCACCATTTAGTAGACTATTTTTAAAACACGTTCACAAACTGCAAAATTCTCCCAAAGATGTCGCTGATTAATTTTAATCGGAAATGACTTTTATTAAAGCTTTCTTAACTCTTTTAGTTTTTGGCTCTTTTAAAATATCTATATTTTTTATAAATATAGATACTAAAAAAAAAATGTTTTTTTTTATTCCGTCGGCGGGATTCGAACCTGCGACTCCCGGCTTGAGCTACCAATGCGCTCATCCATCTCTTTTTCTGACATTATGTATTTCTATTGCCGCTATAATACTAAATACTAAAAACAAAATAAATTAAATATTTAAGGCGGGCTATATGTAGCTTCACTCTGCATCCTCTATCAGTTGTATCACGGGGAGTGCTCTGAGGAATTGTTCGGAATCATACCTCCTGCAAATTTTCGCTATCGCCCCACGCGATGTGGCAGTGGCAGTCTTCCACCGTGCATTTTTCGCGTAACTTTCTGCCGTGCACTGTAAAACTCTGGAACGAACTGTCACCAGCAGTATTTACGGACCTATACGACCTGCAAACCTTCAAGAAGAGAGCGTATTCCCTCTTAAAAGGCAGGCAACGCAGCTCTTCTGATGTTGCGAGTGTCCATGGGCGACGGTAGTTGCTTTCCATCAGGTGACTCACGACTCACAAAATTACGCTCGTTTGGCCTCACCCTAAGGGTTCCTTGTTGACTACGGAACCCTAAAATATGCGTCATGTCGATTTTTTTTATTATTATTTTTATTTTTTTATTTTATTTATTTATTTAAATCAGGCATCTTGGCCCATATTATATATACCTTATAGACTAACATACATAACATATAAACTAAAGCTAACACTAAGCACTAAACACTAAACACGTATTGTCTGCGACGTGGGGCGCGACGTGTTCGGAAGTCGTCCTCGGAACCTTCTGTAGACGACTCCAATCGGCCAGAACTCCTCCTTCTCGAAGGTCGGTAGATGATGCGTCGGGAGCCTCACCACAAAGGAGCTAAAATTGACTTTGTGGCGGGACTCCAAACGCTCGACCCTCAAGACGAAGTTCCTGATGTAGTCCACGACTTGCTCGACCGTCGTGGACCAGTGCAGTCTGGACACGTACAGCGGCGTCGCGGGAGTCTCACGCCGCAACAGCTGCTCGGGTCTTTCGGGTGCGGTGCCGCGATGGTTGCGGACGACGGGTTTCTTCTTCTTCCTCTCCACTCTTATAAACCCGTCATCATCGCACTTTCGGGCTGAACGTGATCGCTTGCGCACCACGACGGCGAGTTACGAACTCGGCATCAGGTGACCTACATATTGAATTACCACTCTTTAATTGTGATAATTCATTAGGTAGATCGCTGATCGTAGACTCTGATGCCTGCAGTCTACCTCGAACTTCGGCCAACTCTTCTTTCAGGAACCTGATGTCCTTTAAGAGGGTGACGACGTCGACGTGGTCCAGCGTCACGGGCGGTAGCTTGTGCAGATTTTTCGCCACAAAAGCCGGCACCTCATCCGGATCCGTCTGCTTCAGCAAGGATATTATATCCTGCACGCTTCTTTCAGTTCCATCCCTCCGTCGCGATGGCATATTCGCGCTCTGACCGAGCGTCTCGTACAGCAACTGCTTTCCCTGGGCAATCTCCTCGCTGGTGAACGAGGACTTGCAGATCTGCAGTATACTGATCTCGTCCATTGTGTCGATGGCGTGCTGGATGAACGCCAGCAACTCATTCGCCACGAGCGCCATGGTGACGTGCAGCGGCAAGCAGCCGCGCGATTCGCGAAAATATTAATTAATAGTTAATATTAGCTGCGTGTGCATAACGTGGAGCGTGACCGTACGCTAGCTCGACACATTACACACTGAATTTAATTTTATGAAATAAGGGGGCAAACGAGCAAACGGGTCACGGCTCACGGTTCACTGAATAATTAAATTAATCAACAATCTTACGCGTAAATAAATAGTACGAGCACACCGCGTGCACTGTGCAGTGTTCGCTGTAAATAAGAACAAGTATGACATGTCCGTGTTCGCGTGGAATGGCGCGTAATTTCAAACGCGGTACAAGACGGTAAGTATAGATGTCCGCATCTAGCACAGTAAAATTTAATACAGACAGACAGACGGCCTGACAGACCGAAACTATAAGGGTTCCTTGTTGACTACGGAACCCTAAAAAGTAGGTAAGCACAAATCTTGCAAAAAAACTTTGGTGCTCGAAGTTGGGCTTTGAGTGAGATTTCGTGCGTCTACTAACATGAACGGAAGGTGTCGCGTCGAACTGGCATCGTTGCATACCAAAAATTACCGTTAAGAATATCAGTATTAATAACGTTATTTTTATACCTATAGGTATCTAAAAATGTTACCCACAGACTTGTATGAATATTAACGAAATGGGTCGCGTCGAACTGGCAACGTCGCATACCAGAAAATAACGATATTTTTAACGGTAATAATAACGGCATTTTTTAAACTATATTTAAATGTTATGTTACCTACTAGATATCGTTAAAAATATCGTTAAGCTACCCTTATAAAAATAACGGTAGGTAACGGTAATTTGTCTAGTAATCGATAACGTTATGAAGCCATGCTATATGCTGGCAACATTTTTTACTTTAGTCATGTTTGTATACAAACTTCAAAGTTTTGAAACCGACTTTGTAATTTAAAATTTCTTTAGTTAAACAATTTCTATAATGTATTACGACATAAGAATAGTTCTAAGATCAAAGATACGTTTATAGTAACATATTTTGATGATTCTGCTATTTGACAGAAAAACAATTCGGATTTATTGGACCATTTTTACGACTTTTCATAGAAAAATGTCAAACAAATGAATTGCTTAGTACGAATCATTAAATGAATTGCACGTTATGAGAAGTTTAAAAATGAATCGTACATGATTCATTGTATGATTCAACTAAGCGACCATTTTAGCCCCGCAGAGCTTCATTAAAATGTTAGAATCGGGCATATAATATACCTGTCGAATAATATTATGTACATACTTAGTAACTACATTGTATTATGTACTTAGTAACTATATTGTACATTGTATACCCGAGGAAATTGATTCCTAGGCAGTTGACAGACCTACGTCGTTTTGTCGGCTTATGTCAATTCAATGTTAGCTGTGTCGGTCGGATGGGTTTGACGTAACGCGACCAAATTACTTAGGTCCGTCATCTGCCTAGGAATCAACTTCTCTGATAGTACATACACTTCATTCTAGAAACTTTTTTGCCGACGTTACCGCTTGTTCTGCATTCGTCGGTAACTGTTGATTGTTTGATATTCTGCACACAGCTGTTTACGAGCATTCGAGGAATCTTATTACAGTCAATTTACATTCGACATGTCGTCTATGTGTACGAGATAAGGATCATTTTGTAGAAACTCGCGGTATAATAACTTTGGACGGACACAACAGGATCTAATGTCATTTTCCTGGATTACCGATGTAACTAGATTACTTTCGTCACTAGCTGTTACACGCAACTTCGTCGATCTACTTCCCTCGTTTATGACGTTAAAACCATCATTTTTCGAAAACTATGTCCTTTCCTTGGACCCAAATCCGCTTCACCGTGAAGTGGTAAGAAACTTACAGACATGCAGATGGATGGAACCTTGGAATTTTTTGATATGAGCACGGGCTATAACCTAAAATTAGGTTGACAAGCCTACCTAGCATACGCCAACGAGATATCTCACTCTACATGTTTTCTCGATGTTTGATGGTTTGTCTCTTCATCTCTATTCACCCTAGCATGACAAACATTTTTTCTCGCGTAGATCTATCATCGAAATAACACATTTTTATAGAGTTTGGTCGAGATAATGTCGAGATTTTGACATTATGAGACGAGTAACTACTCGTCTCATAATGTCAAATTTTAATTATCTCGAGAGTGAGATATCTCGTTGGCGTATGCTAGGTAGGAAGGTAAGGTAATAGAGTGACACTCACGAGTCATGACCAAGACGAATCTGATGATACCTACTTTTTTTTAACATGGGGAAATGCTTTACGCATCCCCGGCAAATTGGGGATACCGGATATCGGCCGGGGTATGTGGGACTCCTGCGTAGTCTACCCACTAAAACCCCATGGTGCTCCACTCATCGACTAAGGCAGAGTTGGGGGTACGATAGAACCGACCGCAACTAATGATACCTACCTACCTAGGATCTAAAATAACAACATTGAATAGCTCAAAATAAGTAGTTATATAAGCAGTAATTTTTCTCACCCTCAATATTAAAGCAAGCACTAAAATAATCAACTTTTTCACACCAAACATAAGCACAAGTTAGCACAATATGAAACTTAACACGAGTCAATTTGTGTTAATTGTTCTGTGTTATGATTAAGACTGACGACTGGACGTATCAGTCTGACATTTTGACCCCCGATAACTGAGAAAGTGGATATAATATAGAGTCTATATTATAGACAACTGATCGGGTTTTACCCAAATGAGTGAAGAAATACAATGCTTGCAAGGAAATTCGAATTAATATTTTATTCCCATATTATTATGAATGTAAACAAATTGTGTAACGTAGCTTAGCTCGTCCATAGTTAATTTTGTGATACTTAGTCCGGACATATTATTGTTATAACTACTTACATTGTATGTTTAAAATGAGGCTGATTTGTTGATTTTTAATTTTTTATTAATTTGTATTGAATACCTATAAGGACGGCATTATCGTTTTACGATAAAGTCCTTTAATTAGAATTAAAAAAAAAAAACTACTTACATTGTATAAATCCTACATTTTGTACTTAAAATATATTTATACAGTGCAACTAAGTGATAATAACTTAAGGTGTGTAATTGTGTACGTATGGAGTTCACAGCTGTGTAAGTAGCACCACTGAAAGCGATGAAACTGATTTTGTTTTTTTTTTTCCACAGTATACACTCTCTCTTTTGCAACTTTGGCTTTTTTCACCGAAGACGGTCATTGCGCTAATGCAGTGGCGGCCTTACCCATTGCGAGGTCCCGGGCGGAAGGTCTTTGCGAGGCCCAGCCCCCTACCATGAGCTCTTATAGCAGTATTACTATAATATTACTTTCAGATTTGGCACAAACAAAATACATCGTTTTATTTATATAAATAGAGATCATGTTTGTTTATACGAAATTCAAAAGTAATATTATAGTAATTACTGCTATAAGAGCTCACGGTAGGCCCCATGGGTTCGCCACCCCGTAGCTCGTAGGGCCGCCACTGCGCTATTGATTGTCTAGGTCTACTAACTTGTTGCGAAAAAAAATGTATTTAATCATGAAACCTAGAAGCTACGTCGCGTCGCACACTCACGGTCTAGTGCTTTAACCACTGAACCACGAAGGTATCTAGCGTCTACCAGTTCGATTACCCTTGCAAGTTGCTAGGTTCACTATCCACATTAAAATTATAATGCGAAATAATGTCTGTCTGTCACTACATTTACGCTAAAACCGCTTAACTTAAAAATCTTATATATAAAAATGGATTTTTAAATGTGTTAGTCGCGCTAAAACTCGAAAATGGGTGAACGGATTGGGCTGATTTTAGTCTTAAAATATTCTTAGAAGTCCAGGGAAGGTTTTAAAGTGACACGAAGTTCACCGGGACAACTAGTAAAATTATACATTTTATTTTCAAAACATTCCTACTTTTTTAGTAAAAAGTGGACCCCGTGCGAGTTTCTTACGCCGGTTCTTCTCGCCGGGCTAGTTCCCGAACCGGTGGTAGGCATCATGTAGAATTGTAGACTTTCAGAGAATATTTGCAAAAAAATTTGAAAATTTTTTTTGAGTTTGAACTGATTTTGAGTTTGCTGGCCTGGTTGTGACAATATTTACTAGCCACCAAGATGTTGAGAAAGAAAATATAACAGAAACAGTGTAAAACGTCGAACAAAAGTTTTTGTTACTCAATACTTTCTGTGCTTGAGCTGCCTTCAAGCGTGAAAACATTGTAGTAATATACAGGTGTAACAAAACTAAGCGATACATAAGGTGTGCACGTGTTCCTTGTAAAGAGTTCACTGTGGAAGTAGCAGCGCTGCAAGACCAATTTTTTTTTTCACTTTTGTATGGGCAAGCGCCCCAGTGCCGCGTCACGAGTTTCCCCATACAAAAGTGACAATTTTTTTGGACTTTAAGCGCTGCTACTTTAACAGTGAACTCTCTACAAGGAGCACATACACACCCTAAAGTATTATCCCTTAGTTTTGTTACACCTTGTATTATGCTACTAGATGACGCCTGCAACTCCGTCGCCGATGAAAACTCAAAGTACCTCCATACCTAATCAGTTCAGCGGTTTGGTCGTGAAGAGATAACAGACAGACAGGCACACTTTCGCATTGATGTAGTATGGATTCATCTCCGTTGTTCGTTACTATCTTTATCAGTCTGTCATTACTCGTGATAAGCTGGCGCCGCCGATAGCTGCTTGACCCCAAGCTATATTCAGCTGTTACTGTCGGCGTTGACGACGGTATGTTGACCTAATGCGAGTAGCATGTTCCAGGTGTCCAGAAGGTAGGATTAGGGGGAAGAGGAACATGCACAGTAATAAATCAAGATAGAACGGCTAAGCGGGTGGAGTACGCGTGTTTCAATTTTGCACAAGTGTGCAAGATTCGTACTCGTAAAGTCTCCTCTACATATCGGCGGACGCGTCGCCAGATTGTATCTGCGGATGCGTCCGACGATGTGTAGACGGCGGTTTTTGCTTGTCTGTGGTAGGTATTTGACGTCGGCCGATGCATCTGCCATACATCCGTTTGGTGTCGGTTTTTCGACACGGATCAAAGGGATTGAGCGCGAATGCAAGGCGCCTGTCCACACGTCTGCCGATGTATCAGTATTCGACGGAAATTTAGTAGGAGTGGACGTGTGTGTTTGTCGTCGAAATGGCTAACATGACCAACGAGGAAACATTTCAGTTCGCCCTAATCAAAATTAAATAAATATTATTATAAGGTATATAAGTTAATATTGCCAAAATATTTATTTCGAATATATTTTCAATTACTTTGTTGTGTTTTTGTGTATATGTCGCAGCCGACTGGTTTAAATAGCCGTTCAATCAAACAGCTAGCCCTTTGACTGAACAACGCCATTCAATCACGCGGCTATACGTCGTTTAGGCGACTTGTTGACTACAACGTTCAACACTACAGCTAGACGACGCTTAGCCATCTGGTTTAATGGCAAATTAACTAAGGCGACCATTAGCTTAATATGTAAGTAATTTGGGAGAATAGGAAATCTTTTTGTATTTTATTGAAAGATTATTCTCGGATTAAGTTTAATGCAATAAGTATAAAATAAAAAATTCTGAGGCGTGTTTTATGACGGTCACCGGCAACGGCGCAGGCGCAGCACAGTCACAAACACAATCCAGAAAGTCCAAAAGTAGGTTAGGTTAAAACCTAACCTACTTTTGGACTTTCTGGATTGTGTTTGTTTTGTTTTGGCGGGGGGCTGTGCCCCCCGAACCCCCCTTTCGGGGGGGCTGCATCCATCCATTTCATAATCCCGTGATTTCTCCTCGAATATTTGTTGAAATTTTGATTCACTCGTATACGTGCCCCCACAATTTTTGTCTCTTTAATAACACTTGTAACTTTTATTAACTCCTTTATTTCCGAAAAACAACCACAAACACTAACAAACACCTGCTAGTTGACGCCATATTGTAAATAAAAAGCACCTAGCGCCGCAGCGGTGCGCGCTGAACTACTTCAATTAGACGGCGGCTTTTGAATCAGCTGTAGTGTTGAACGTTTTGAGCGACTAAAATATTCAATATAAAAGCTAGACGTGTGATTGAATGGCGTTGTTCAGTCAAAGGGCTAGCTGTTTGATTGAACGGCTATTTAAGCCAGTCGGCTGCGACATATAGACAGCATCCACCACCTTCTTTTGCTCCACCATTTTTTTATTACTCTACTGCAGTGCACTCTCAGGTAATAATTATAGGTGCTAATTAAGATTAATTAAGATTTAAGCATATAGAAGCAGCCGCTACTGCCTCTATATCCATTTTTTGCGGCACGAGTTACATCTTTCACGATTGAGCACAGACTGATTAACTCACAGATGTGTGGACGGATCGCAATTTATCCGCAGATATGGTTGCGGATGCATCTCCCGACGCATCCGCCGATGTGTAGAGGAGGCATAAAACGTACATTCAGTCAGCGCGAGCGTCTCGACTTGATTACACCGGAGCAGTTGTGCAAAAATGCCTCATTGTGCAGTGTCTAATTTTAAAAACAGAAGTACAAAAGTAAATCGGTCAAAAGGAGGTATTTCTTTCCACGGTTAAGTTATTTGTTTTAACTAAAAGCAAAGCAAAAATTGACACGACCGATTTCTTAGCAACGCACGCGCGTCGCCGTTCTATCTTGATTTATTTCTGTGGGAACATGACTTTGAACCCCAGCTCTAACTGCGTCAGGATATGTCCCTTACAGCCTAGGGGTTGAAACTCTTTGGCTGTAAGGAACATCTCCTGTACTCTTAAAAATCTACCGAGATTTAATGAAATTTTATAATATGAAAAGTGTGATTTTTAGTCCCTTGTGTATATCTTGTACAAGTACAAGACAAGTCTCATTGTGCCAGTTACATGGGGATAATAATTTATAATATCTTGATTGCAAAAATTTAGAAACTTCATAATATACGTTGGTACACCAATGTATATAGTCTACAGATTATGCATGGACACCACATTGTTATACAAAATATAGATTAACATCTCTTTATTTTTTATAATGTAGCATGAATAAGTTCTTATCCGTTGCACATCGATACATTAATATGCGAATGAGGTCACAAAACAATGAGAGTTTTTGATGTGATTTTAGCGGGAATTACTATGATACAAGGTTTCACACAAAACAACAATGAATTTTATTATTCCTATATCCTACCGACAGTTGAAAACATGACTGAATGAAGTGGGTAACTTACATTTACATAAATTTTACAACATGAGAGTAATTAGTAATTACTCATTTTTTCCCTTACAATTTTTGTTAAATTGCAACTTACCTACGATTTTCATGAAATTTAGTATATAAGGGGTTTCGGGGGCGATAAATCGATCTAGATAGGAATCATTTTTAGAAAATGTCATTTTCATCGAATACCGAGCAAAGCTCGGTCAAATAGCTAGTTTAATTTTTAAGTAAGTAATCATCAAAAACAGTTTTGGGACTTACGACCTTTACTTTCGTGCTATAATGTGGGAACCGTTGTTACGCGATATTGTTCACTATTAGCTGCAGGGCAAAGTACAATCCTCGCGGGCACGATTCATCGAATCATTATATCACGATTGGAGGATAGCGGGGTGTGTAGGCGGGGCGTGCTTTGATATTTTTGGCAGCAAGGTATACATATAATCCACATTCTTTCCGTACTCTGCACCAATTTGTCCCAACGCCGCAACGCGCTGGCTCAATGCGTTGGCCTAATGCTTGCATTTAACATTTAATCAGTTTAACAAGTGTAGTACCGCCCTTTTGTAATCAATTGATACAACGATACAACTTAGCTTCGGTCGAACAGTTAGTATAGTTAGACACAGTAGCGAATGCCCTTGGCGTAGTAGGTACTATTGCGTACTGACTTTCGCAAGGCATGTGCGGTATGACTTATTAGTGGTACGATATTATTCATGTAGCTCTAGAATACTTGAATGAATACTTGTTTCAATTGCCGATACTAATGCGCGAGAGAACCGCATAAATATGAGAGAATAACATAAATACATTTGAACTATATGCCTGGATTGCACTAATCGTAGCCATTCGACCTTGTTGTACGTAAGTCTATGATATTCTATTATAAATTATTTTTAACAAAAAAATTAAAACCGACTTCCAAGGTGAAAACAATAATAACATCCTTATAATATGAACTAAAAAGTATTAAATAATTTTCCTATCTAATAGTGCCTTTTTCCGAATTCGGCTAAACCTCAACTATTTCTGTACTCAATCTTCATCATTTTGAAGTCGGTACCAGATAGCTGAATCTTTAGTTCCCTGACAGAATATTTGAAACTTTTGGAACTGGCACCGACTTCAAAATTATGAAGATTGAGTACAGAAATAGTTGAGGATTAGCCGAATTCGGAAAAAGGCACTATTAGATAGGAAATAAGGATGTTATTATTGTTTTTACCTTGGAAGTCGGTTTTAATTTTTTGTTAAAAATAATAATTTCACTCTTTTTAGTTACCTTTTACGTGGGAGAGCCATGCTTCGGCACGAATGGGCCGGCTCGACCGGATAAATACCACGTTCTCACAGAAAACCTGCGTGAAACAGCGCTTGCGCTGTGTTTCGCCGGGTGAGTGAGTTTACCGGAGGCCCAATCCCCTAACCCCTACCCTATTCCCTTCCCTACCCTCAACTTTTCCCTTCCCTTCCCTTCCCTACCCTCCCCTATTACCCTATTCCCTCTTAAAAGGCCGGCAACGCAATTGCAGCTCTTCTGATGCTGCGAGTGTCCATGGGCGACGGAAGTTGCTTTCCATCAGGTGACCCGTTTGCTCGTTTGCCCCCTAATTTCATAAAAAAAAAAACCTACTAACCATCGCGTAAGAAAATACTTCAACCCCTTAATATTATCTTAATCTTGGTAAATGTTTACAAACCTACCCCATTTTATTTGACAAACTACTACAAAAGAAAGTCGACTATATCTGGGTGTTGTGGTCTAAGTTTCAACCTAACCTAACCTACTTTTGGACTTTCTAGATTGTGTTTGTTTTTGTTTTGGCGGCCCCCCTAAAGGGTAAAAGTATTTTTTCCATAGTGCCCCGTTTCCTTCAGTCCAACCCAAATGTGTGCCTTACGCTCTGGAGTAAAGGTTGAATTTGTTACTTATGTTCAATTTTGTGGTAAGTACTTGAAATATTATGAAACAACATTATGAAACAACATTAAGTATATTTTTTTATATTAAAATCGCTTTGAAATACTTATACCAAATAAATAAGGACATAACGTGATGACTTTATGGTGTTGTGTGTATATTGTATCCATATACAATGTAATTTGCATAGTAACATATGCTTTCAGTTCTTAAAACAACGCCTAAACCCCCAAAGTGGTATCTATAAGGAATCCGGAGTTCTCTTAGTATCTTCGGAACCATAGTATACCTTGGTGCAAAATTTTGCGTTTTGGTAGCATATGCTTAGGATGCTTCTTATAAAACCAAAATCACCATATGTTTCCATATAAATTTTGAGGAGTTCCCTCGATTACTCATGGATCCCATCATCAGATCACCACTTTTGTGAAAATGGGACCAAATTGGAGTGAAACCTAATATAACAAAACAAAAATTTTGAAAATCGGTTCACAAACGGCAGAGTAGTGGTCGAACATACAAAAAAAATATATATCCACAGCCGAATATATAACCTCCTCGTTTTTTGGAAGTCGGTTAAAAAAGGTAGATATCGCACTAGCGCGTACAGTCTGATACGGCCAAATGAAGGTAAGTCCCTTCTTTTGAATTAGTTGCATGTTGGCAGCGAGTGAGCGACGAGGTGTCACGTTAGAATATGATTGTGTCACGTTTTTGACTTAAAATGCCTAGCTGCGTTTTTAGGAAATGCGAAAATTATAAGTAGTTATAAGGTAAAAAAAGATGAAAAAGTTACGTAACACAAGTAGGTAAGTACATGAAAACATCTAATAATTAATTTTTATTTGGATATTTTCCAATATTATCGACAAATTATTTAATGCAAAAAATTAAACTAAAAAAGGATAGAAAATACGGACGACAACTGCAGCGTGATAAGGACAGATAATCGTGTGACAGAATAATTGCGCATGCGTGCCGATGTGCAACTCTAGAGTATATAGCAATCCTTTTCTACATGATTCGTAACGTATTATCTGTCGCATTCATTGTTTTAATTTATAGATATACCAGAGGTAGGTATTTATATGTCGTACAGGAACAAATTCTGAGGACCGCTTTGTATGAGCATACGCCATCTTTAATAAAATATCATTGGTGTAAGTGCTAAATTTTATCAAAATCGGCCCTGAGAACATGCAGATAATGTATGTACCTTATAATATGTACTTTATAATATCTTAGTATCTTAAGATTTTAAAGAGTTAAGATAAATATGCCAGAATGGCGAGTTAGGCTAAACTTTTCAGTTTCATAACACAAACTACAGACTAGAAGAGGTCAGAAGGACAAAATATTATATTAAACATAAAACATATTATATAT
This sequence comes from Aricia agestis, assembly GCF_905147365.1. NCBI lineage: Eukaryota > Metazoa > Arthropoda > Insecta > Lepidoptera > Lycaenidae > Aricia > Aricia agestis. The sequence goes on along the minus strand of NC_056408.1, from coordinate 16,304,276 downwards.
TAAACATAGTAAAATCATTTTGCTAAGAATTCTTGACACTATTACTATTAAATATTAATTAATACTTATTCCAATATACAACCGAATAAACCGTCTGTAATTTTTATAGCAAAAAGTAGCTCACCAAAAAAACAGCAAATTTACTTTTACAAATAGTATAGCTGGTTGGCTTTGGAGTTTGGAACCGGGAAAATGATTTGAAATAAAAAAATCGGCCAAGTGCGAGTCGGACTCGCGCACGAAGGGTTCCGTACCGGTATAGAGTGAAAGTAGACAAAAAATTGTGTTTTTTTGTATGGGAAATATTTACTTTATTTTAATTTTATAATTTATTATTAAAGTACAAATATAATTGAGGATTTTGTGAAAATTTCAAGTGCTTACTGTTACCATTACTGATTACGAGCAAAAAAGGCCAAAAAATCACGTTTCTTGTATGGGAGCCCCCCTTAAATATTAACTTTATTTTATTTGTTGTTAGAGCAGCATCAGATATACACAATCTGTGAAAATTTCAGAAGTCTAGCTATAGCGGTTCTTGAGATACAGCCTGATGACATATAGATGAACAGACGGATAGACGGAAAAACATCGAAGTCTTAGTAAGTAGTAGTCCCGTTTTTACTCTTTGGGTACAGAACCCTAAAAAATAACATAATATGTAGAGGGTGTAACAAAACTAAGTGATAATACTTTAGAGTGTGTATGTGTTCCTTGTAAAGAGTTCATTGTGAAAGTAGCAGCGCTGAAAGACCAAATTTTTTTTCACTTTTGTATGGACGAGCGCCCCAGCGTCACGAGTTTCCCCATACCAAAAAAAAATTGGTCTTTCAGCGCTGCTACTTTCACAGTGAACTCTCTACAAGGAATACATGCACACCCTAAATTATTATCACTTAATTTCGTTACACCTTGTATATACGGTCGAATTGAGAAACTTCCTCCTTTTTTAAGTTGGTTGAAAAATGTGAATTCTATGTATAGATAGCTAGACGATGACGTAGGAAAGTCACAAGGTTTGTTCAAAATATAGGGGAAAAAATTGTAATTGCTCTTATGTTGTAAAATATTAGTTACCCGCTTCATCCACACATGTCTTCCATTATGAAAGAAATAAAATATGTAGGGCAGTTCCATGTAAAAGTCTACCATAAACTAAAAAAATAAATACCTGATTTTGGTATTAAAAATACTTAATTATAGTCACAACATTATGGCACTATTAAGATTTTATAGAAGCAACAATTTCTAAGCATTACTATTCTAGCAAAACTGCCATTTATGAGATGATGTCGTGAGCTCGGCTGAGTGTGGTTTTGTGTGATGGAGTTCTGACTTAGTTTTCACGTTATGTATTTTAAATTCTTGTCATATTTTGTAACACACTGATTGTTCAAACAATTAAATACCGATATAGCTTTTGAGATTCGAGAAAATTCATTTTTATAAAGATATAATAAGCTTGTAAGATTACAGTGTCGAGTTGTAGTGTCGGTCACATAAAAATTATTACTTTTGTCTATAACTACAGTAAATTTTTTTTACATCAACAAAATTAGAAACTTTCCTATGTGACGGCGTTACTCAAATGATAGTGGTATTAAAAAATTGACATCTTTTTTTATAACACCTAAACTCTAAAAAATATTTTTGTAGTGTCGGTCACATTATAGAGTCGATCATGCCCAAAAGTAGCGTTTTGTTTGTTATTTTTGCTGATAGATGGCGAAAACAGCTATAGAAAGCAGAGAGAGAGAAGCAGAAAGCTAAATTATTATTTTAAGAACCTGCCAGACCACCTCAAAGTCAAATAACATCCAAAATATTGCGATGTCTGGAAATGGGAAGCAATTGTCACAAAAATCTGGCAGTAAGATATCAGATTATTACAGATATCGCAAGAAAATAAGATAAAATTATTGATTTTTAAACTTTATTGAATGTAAAATAGACCTGCAGAACTGGAAACCTTCTAAAGTAATAGCGACCGAAACTTCATAGTGTCTGGTCGTTCTTACCTCTATAGGGCTCATATAATGGAAAATTTTTAGCTTAAAAAAATGACGAAAGTCTGCCTATCGCTGCCTCATGGGTTATTATGTTAATAGTTTTTGAGAAAATTCCGTGTTGAGTTATTTTTTGACTAATTATTAGTGATTTCGTTTTTGTGACGTTTAAGTTCAAAAAAAGCATTTTAATGAATTAACTAATTATTGATTAGCTTTTATATACTTTAAGAGTTCATACTGTACGTGCTGAGATACAGAAATTTTAAAGTTGAATGTAAAAATACCGACTTATACCTGCAAAAAGTGAGTGTAGTGTCGGTCACGTTTTGGGCTGTAGTGTCGGTCACGATTTCTTTTGCTAATCAATATTTTTTTAAATAACTTACAGGTTATAGGTAACCATTTTATAATAGTTTGTTTCATGCACTTTCGATAAAAATACAAAGTAGAGTTATTTAGCACACAGAGAGGAAGATTATTGGTGTTTACAAACACTCTCGGAAACGACTTCCTTTTGTGTGCAGTGTCGGTCACGTTTATGTTTGACTAAATAAATGCTATTTGGAAACAACAGTGTATACCATTTTTTCAACATAAGTTAACTTGTTTTATCTGCTACAAAGCCATCTTAAAATTAATACTAACAACATGATAGTAACCATAATATATGACAAAATAAAACGCAAGTCGTATCAAATGTAGAGTCAGTCACATATGGAATTGCCCTGTATGTGAAATCCACAGACAAAGATCAAGATCTATGTCTTTGGTGAAATCTTATAATTAATTACAGAATCTATAAAAACGCATAGCGGTTTTTCGTAGCTGTTATCGTCTCGAGAGATAAAACAAGATTTAACGGTAAAATCTATCTAGATATTTATAACCTAATATTATTAGGATCGGAACTCTCTCTTCGCTACTTGGTGTTAATTACGAGATAAGCCTCAATCCAGTAGAGAAAGCTTTCATCCGCTTCCAAAGGTCAAGCCAGTTTTCACTCGATTTTACTTATACAGTGTGTAACAAAAATAAGTGATAATACTTTAGTGTGTGTACGTGTTTTGTATGGGCAAGGGCCCGAGCGTCACGAGTTTCCCCATACAAAAGTGAAAAAAAATGTTGGTCTTTCAGCTTTGCTACTTTCACAGTGAACTTTCTACAGGGAACACGTACACACCCTGAAGTACACACTTATTTTTGTTACACCCTCCCCGCGTTCCAGATGACGTTAGAAACGCTCACGCTCAAGACCGTAGTTTTTCCCGTTCCACTAGCTTGTGAGCGTCAGTGATACAAACCCAAGTGGAACGGATTATGGATTGTTTTGAGCGTTTTGGTCAAAATTAACGTCATCTGGAACGCAGCCCCTGTATAATACTTTCTTATTTTGTATTATAATTCCAGCAAGAGGAAAAACTCTTCAGCATTAAAAAGAAAAATAGTTTATACCTAATAATAATATTATGTTCTATTGGATTTTCCATTTTGATAAACTAATTTACTAATAAGACGGTAGTCCTAAATTCAGTAGCAATATAATATTATAATGAGAATTAAATACGATTTTATTTAAATACTGTTCCGACATACCTAAATATACAAGTAATTTATAATTATAATATGTATAATTACACAGTAACAAAAATATCATTATAAATAATGCAATTTTTTGTTCAATTTAACCAATATTTAGGTACGGAGTGCGAGTAAATGAGCGCAAAAAAAAAAAACAAACAAATCAACATAGACGCACAGAATAATTAGCACGTACTTAGTTTGCAGTTTGTAAACTGACTTACCTGGTCAAACCTGTTCGAAAACTACCAAAGAATTTCAAACAAAAACCCGAGCTCTAGTTCAAACAAAGATCGCGTGATTTTAAACGTGGAACACGCACGGTATTGGCGCGCTTCGAGTTGTGACTGGCGAGAGGCGCGTAAGTGGACATCGCTCTCCCACGGCCAAAGTAATTGGTGTGGCCAATGCATTACAACTTCTTTGGAGGAGCAAAATTAACTTTGCCGTTTGTCAAATAAATACGTGAGTGGAAGAACCAGATAACTAACATTTTATAACATAAGGACAATTACATTTTTTTTCCATTATAATTTTAACAAACCTTGTAACTTACCCACTTCATCATCTAGCAGCTAGCTAATATATATTCTGGCTACACACAAAATCCAGTTTTTTTTATTTCAAATCATAATTCCAGCTCTAAAATAAATAAATAAATAAATAAAAATTGTTTTATTTCTGAATAAATTTGAAAACAAACGTTCTCAGAAAGTCTACATGGTGCCTACCACCGGATCGGGAAGTAGCCCCGGCGAGAAGAACCGGCGAAAGAAACTCGCACGAGGCCACCTTTTACCAAAAAAGTGGAAAATAACTAATAGCTTAAGCTGATTTACACTAGGTATGTAAAAAGTGGTACTTACATTTATACAGGGTGTAATAAAAATAAGTGATAATACTTTGGGGTGTGTATGTGTTCCTTGTAGAGAGTTCACTGTGAAAGTGGCAGCACTGAAAGACCAAATTTTTTTTCACTTTTGTATGGGGAAACTCGTGACGCTCGGGCCCTTGCCCATAAAAAGTGAAAAAAATTTTTCGTCTTTCAGCACTGCTACTATCATAGTGAACTCTTTACAAGGAATACGTTCAGACCCTAAAGTATTACCACTTATTTTTGTTACACACTGTATAAAAGTGGTACATTCATATAAAAGTGGAAAAGTCTCCATTTATGCAAAAAAACCGGCAATTTTTTAACTGTTACTTACCGGCTTCTTCCACTCACGTTTTTTAAAATATGGCGATGGTAAAAAAGGAAACTTAGGCTTAGCCGCATGGGTGTACCCACGTCAATTTTCCTGGAAAGTGGGAATTAAAAACGTGTTACCTATAACTCTGCGCAAAATGTTTTGTTTCATAATCAAACTAATCAATAGAAGTAAATTTTCATGATTTTAATCAATATACCAGGCCGACCATCGTCTCGAAACAGGTATGAACTATGAGCTAGGGGGCTAGCTGAAATCCTGGGCACGCCCTTGGGCTTAGGCGTTTTATTGTACATGATGCATGCTCATTCTGTCAACAATACATATTTTATTTACAATACAGCTTATTCAAGGTCCGCTGTCTTTGTGTCTCATGTGGCATTCCCAAGACAAAACTAGAGTTTTCGTAGATAGACATCATACGACTATGTATCCTGGCGACACAGGAGATTCAGTTGTAGTAACTTGTAAGAATATGGAAGGTCAATGCCCGATTAAAAAAAGTTGATAGCGCGATGCTTATTGTTTTCAGCGCCATCTATCCGTAACACTTAACTTCTACATATAGTCTGTCAAGAAAGTGAAGGAATTAAAAAGTGGCAACATTTTTTTTTATTAAATAAGGGGGCAAACGAGCAAACGGGTCACCTGAATATGGTAAGCAACTGCCGTCGCCCATGGACACTCGCAACATCAGAAGAGCTGCAGGTGCGTTGCCGGCCTTTTAAGAGGGAATACGCTCTTTCCTTGAAGGTTTGCAGGTAAGTAATTCGTAGTGCCATCCCTTTCAAATCAATCTAAAGTTGTTATTCCATTTGACTAAATTTAGACGTCTAAATGATTTTGTAACTTTTAGTCAAGTGAAATAACATTTAGAAATGTAGGATCCTAATTAGTGTACTAAATCGGAAAAAGTGTGGCTTCTGACTGACTTAATCAGGTTTCAACCTTTTATCTGTAGTGGGAACTGCTAAATCTGTATTAAAGTTAATATAATTATATTATGTTATACGATCTGGAATCCATTCGTAGGTAATTTCTTAAGTCTGCTGGTTCCAAGACTTCCAAGTAGTTCAGAAAGTTCATAATTCATAATTTTTCGTGGAGCAAAAATTCTTTCAACCATCTTTTTCGCCTTTTATTTATTTTGATTTTCATTGAGCCAACAGCTAAGCCTATGAGAAGACCAATTTTTTGTTGCTTTGACAGAACTGGAGCCATTAAGAAGACGTCTGGCCAAAATCGACGCGTCGTCACAACTGATTAGTTACTAAATTAGGACAAGTGGAATAAGAAGCTTCTAGTCTTCTTTTTAGGATTCTAATTAGAACTTCTAAATTTACGGATGGCACTACGAAGTTGCCACTTTTTAATTTCTTCACTTTCTTGACGGACTATAGTATAGTAGCTTAAATAACTTTACTTTAAAATTTTGGAACGTGATAAATATAAGTACCTATATTCGTAGCATTTTTTAATTCAATTGAAATTAACATTTTTAGGTTTTGAATATAAATAAAACAATGATTAAAATAAATATTTATTGAACTAACCTCTTACACTTATTTTTTCTTCCCCTCTACTGTCAGTGATGGCGGTGATAAGTTCAGACAATGTCAGCAACTGGGGCTTGGACTGTTGTAGGTGGGTTTGGTAAAGTTCGTACCGCGATGGTGATTCCAATGTTGACCGTCCACAGACTATGATGTAAGGGTAACCCATGCTGTAAAGGGAAAGAAATTAATACATATCTGGACTATTTTATATTGACAACTGTTTTAAGCCTTCAAAGGTTACTATTTTGTGGTGAGAAAGTAAAAATAATCTTTTTTATTAACTTGGTTAGTTTCAATTTAAGTTTTCGTAGGTATCTAAGCAGGCATACCTACATTTTTATATACATACGCCTAAGTTGCTAAGAGCTATTATGTTCTGGATTTTTTAATTTCCTCTTTCTATTTCTTACCGGTCAGCCATCATCATGCGCTTGCCAATAGTTAGAGCGTGTCTGTCGTCCACGACAACGTCATCCTCTAGACCCGCCTCTGATATCCTTATTGATACTTCTAGTACCTTCTCGAAGTCATGGTGCGCCCACTCCTTGGAGCCTTCCTATAAACGGAGACTGTTTATACTTTATAACAATAGACAGAGGCGGCGTAAGGCGTAAGCGACGTGGGCGACCGCACACGGCCTCGCGCCTCAGGGACTACGAGAATTTTTTAAAGGATTATTAGTTTTGGTATTCAAATTTTTATGAATAAAAGTTTGAGTATCAAAAAATTATTCCTCTCAATAAAATCTATGTCATGCGTCATCCATCACCCCGCCTCAGAAAATCTATCTTGCCCACATCAAATTTAGGTCTTGCCCTGCCATTGTCAATAGACGCGACCCAGGGCCTGATCTAGCTATTTAGCCGCTCCGGGCAAAGATAATTTTTGCCGCCTTTTACATACAGAAAACCATACAAGTCCTAGTTTTGTTGGGGGATAATGGGGGAATATTTAAGTAAACTGTAAAACATATTTCCACTATCCAACCTAAAGTAGATTGGAAGGTATTTTCAAGCTAGGGTGGTGGATAAGTAATGGCTAGGTTGGAAGATAAGTCATTTTTCCGCCCCTCAATTTTGCCAATCTGGGCAAATGCCCGGCTCGCCCGCCCCCCCCCCCTTAGATCGGGCCCTGACTACACTGTAGCGGAGCGACAGCGAAGTGTCGCGTAGCTCGTACGTTCCATACAAAGAGTATTTGGCTATAAAGTATTGCGTCGCTCCGCGGCAGTGTAGTCACGCCTAGGGTGGTCTTACCTCTATTATAAACGAGTTTTCTTTTTATTTTAGTTTTCAGCATAACTAATGGCGAAACAGTGGTGGGCGCTAGCTAGATTATAGCAGCTAGCTTACACAATGAAACATCAGGAAAAGAACTACTAGTTGTTATAAAATCGATGGTTTTTATTCTATAACAGGAGTCAGAGCCGCATATTTAATTAAGATTTTGACATAGTCTTTTTACATTGTCGGTCAACAGTTTAAGTGCGGCCATTAGTGGCAAAAAATCCAGCGACACGAATAAAAAATGCGGATACATTAACAATATTGTACATAATATACCTTAGGTCCAATGACTATCGCGCTGTATGGAGCGATCGCTCTCGGCCACCGCATCGCCGTCTCGCTGGAGAGGGCCTCCAATGACGCTGCCAGCAACCTGAGAGACAAATCAACTCCTTAATAGAATATTCATACTAAATAGAGTAAAATGTAAGTACTTATACGTAACAGGTAATGCACAAACCAGACCTTTACAGATAGAAACTTGAAACTCTGCACACATGTTTCAGTCTGTCTATTTGTACCTCTTCACGCCCAAACCACTGAATCGATTTTGCTGAAATTTGGTATAGAGACTTTGAGTCCCGGGACAGGACATAGAATACTTTTATCCCGGAAAAATGCACGGTTCCCGCGCGATAAATGAATTTTGCCGCAACGAACTTGCGGGCGTCATCTTGTCCTCATCATCATCATTCATCAGTATATAAAATGATAAACAACTTACCTAGTAATGCCAATGCCATAGCACGCCATTGTCAGTGGGACTTGTGTGCCATGACTCTCCACAAAATTCGCCTTTAGGGACTCACTGTACTTTGTGCCCAGTATAAACGTGTGTCCTACCTGTTAAGTTTAAATAGAAAAAAAACATTGAAAAGTTTTATAAAATATCTTATAACCGATAGGCGATAGTATTATAAATTATAGTTATTATTTATACATCTTTGTCCTTACTAAAATATAAATGCAGAAGTATGTGTCTGTCTGTTCTTCACGCTTAAACAGCTAAACTAATTTATGTTTGGTATAGAGATACTTTGGAGACGGGAAGGGCATAATTTAGATATTGTTACGAAAAATGTACTGTTCCCGCGTGATAAACGAATTTCGGTCATCCAAATAGGGCCTGTTTCACCACTTCCTGATAAGTACCGGATAGGCTATCCACCACTTAACTTGACAGATAGAGTATAGAGAATCTGTCAAAAATTCTGGTTGTATATCCGGCACTGTATCAGGCAGTGGTTAAACAGGCCTTAAGAATATAAAAAAATGTTCACCTCAATACTGTTAATTTGTTTTGTCTCTTTTCCACATTGACTGCACTGTGAATTTCCATCAGCAAGTTCTGTGTGTGAACAGGACGAACACAGTTTTATAGCATCCTCTCCCGCTGCAGCAGTCAGTTGCCACTCATGGGAAATTGTTCCACCCATGTCACCAGTTGGTGCTTCAACTAAAATATTACACACATTTTAAAAAGGATGAAATCTGAATCAATCAATTGTTTATCATTCAAAAAGAGGTATTAAACTTTTTTTTAAAGAATGTAAGTTATCATTTGAAATTTAAGGTTTGTTTGTAAGTTTGTAAATAAAAAGCAAGCGTAGAAGAAACTCACATTTTTGTACTCACGATTTAGAAAATCTTAGATACTGTTTAATTAAATAACAAGTCTAACTATAAAGAAAAGTAATTATTGAATTTTGGAAAATCTATGTTTTTATTACTTCACATGTAAAGCTTGTGTTATATATCTTACCCCTGTACACAGGTAAATCCAGCTTATCAAATATATGTCTATAGGCATCTGTAAACCTGTCATATGTAATGGCTGCGGTGTCATGGTCTTGATGTAGGGAATATGCATCTAACATGCTAAACTCTCTCGATCTCAACAGCCCGTGCTTTGGTCTGTGCTCATCTCGGTATTTGTTGCTTATCTGTAATTACATTGAAGTATATTATGTATTTGTTTGAGTAACAACTGACTTCTTTGTTTCTTGGAACAAAAACTTAAGACCCATCACTTGTGGCATAAGTTTTGATAAATTTTTATTTAGCACATAATATGATGATAAAGATTAGGTTATTACTTCATTCAGCCTAATTTTTGATGAGGAATGTATTGTACTATTGCTCTCAAAATGATTACAATGTTCAAATTCTTCTATTAAGCATACAATAATATACAATATTATAAAAGTTAGGTAGCATACATCACATTGTCTAATCCCATGCTAAGTAAAAACTTGTGTTATGGCAATCAGACAACGTTATATTAGGTAGTAAATAATATTACCTGATATACTAGTAATGGAAGTTGCTTATGTGACACTGGACCAACATCAGCTAGTAATTCTGATATTGCTTCTTCATGTGTCTGAAAAAAAGTTGTTCAATTTATGTAAAAATTCTGAAAAATCATTAATACATTTTTAACAAAACATTCTGGGATATGTAGTTATGTACTATCAGAGAAGTTGATTCTAGGCAGATGACGGACCTACATAATTTGGTTGCATTATATCAAATTCAGTCACCCTTCAAACTAGGACAACTCCGGGAAAATCCGAAACGATGGCAGCCCTAATCATGGCCAATATTTATTGACATAACCTATCCAATTTATATAGCCCCCTCTTGTACCCATGAATCAACTTCTCTGATGTTCTCTGATAGTAGGTACATACCCATAACAATATACCTACCATATTGCTAGTGAAATTTTTACGTTTAAAACCTATTTTCTTTTCTCAAGAAAAAAAATCAAACAAAAACTTACTGGGGCTAATAAATACTTCTTTCCATGTCTATCTTCTACTTTAATAAGTTCTGGCCCAATAGCGTTCAGTCTTCCAGATGTTTCCCACAGCTTTGATGATGTTAAATTAGGAAGAGAGATTCTTTGAGCCCCTACAAAATCCATTTGCTGGTGTATTATATGTTCCAGTTTGTTCAGCACTCGCCTGGCTAGAGGGAGTAACGTAAAAAATCCAGAACTTGTCGGCCTTAGCAGACCATTTTCTAACAAAAGCTGTGAATGAAAAAAAAATAGTAAGCCTTATTTTAATTTTAACTTAAAACTTACTTTTCTATATTAATGAAGAACCTACCTTTTGACTTTTACATGTTATATCAGTATTTTTTATCTTTGCTCCTTTAGGTATTGTTATTAAAGGTTGAAATGTCTTCGATATCAGTCTCATTGTTTTAAGTTTGATTCTACTTTGCAAGAAATTATATTTTTCTTGGCGGTTTGCGAAAATGTTGTAACTTGGTTGTAACTTGTAACTTGTAGGTTACGAAAACAGTTATCAGCTGAGTGCTGACAGCTGTAATCTGTATTTACAAATCTGTCAAATTTCGAAATGTCAATGTTGACTTTTTTTTTATATGGAAATACTACAGCTTCATAATTTTTTGCCAGTGTTACATAAAAAGCGGGAAAATTAAATTGTCAAGAAAAGCTATAGGTTTATCAGCTCATATCTACCAGAATCTGATGGCAAAAAGTGAGAAAATAAATTGACTCTAGCAATACCGGGGCGATTCAAGTAGTAAAACATATCGATTTTATTTTATCTTGTAGCGGCTGATTCTGTGTGTTAATTAAACATGCAAATATTAAAATTTATCCAATACTACGTACTTGGTAAAAATAACTTTTTTATAAATCGACGGAGAGCTGGCGACCGAATCGGACATGTGGCTTCAACTGTATTAAGACTCCGTTAGCTACTACCCTGAATAGCCTTTTCTGATAATCTGCGTGCTGGCAGGCCGTGGGCGGTGGGTGTGGGTGTAGTGGGGTGGGGAAAAAATGGAAAAAAATGTAGGTTCAGCGACTTTAATTTGTTTTCCAAACAGTTGCTCTGTACTTTCTATGCACCCAAAAACATTTCTAAATCGATCGGGTGGTGGGGAGGGGTTGCCAGCGTTAATTAAAAGTAGGAAAATTATTATTATTTTCATGTGGGCTCAGCTGTGTTGGCTTTTTTTGGATATTTTTTTTTTTGGGTTACATACTAACTAATCTCGCGTCAGAAAAAAAGCCAACACAGCAGCTGAACCCACATGAAAATAATAATAATTTTTCTACTTTTAATTAACACTGGCAACCCACCACCCGAACGATTTAAAAAAATTTGGGGTGCACAGGAAGTACAGACAGTGAGACAGATTAAAATCGCTAAACCTAAGTACACATTTTTCTCACCTCCGGGCGGAAAACGTCAACTTTCTTCCCGCTGCGCTTACCGACGCGATGTTGCCGTTTTTCGCCTCCGTCGATGAGAAAAATAGTATAGGTATTGGTAATAGTATGTTGCGTACCATGGGCAGTGAATAAGAAAGCCTCAGATCACATGTTACGGCCTGTCAGCACGCAGATTATCAGAAAAGGTTGTTCAGAGAAGTAGCTAACCGAGTTTTAATACAGCTGAAGCCATATGACCTGCATGCCTGACATACTTTTCACACGAGCAAAGCCACAAAGCGGGAAAAAGATAATAAATAATAATATATTATGTATTAGGTGACACCCGCTACAAAGGTTCCCGAATGATAAACAAATTTTATCGCTCGGGAATCGTACATTTTTTCCATGATAAAAAGTATCTTATGTCCTTTCCCGGGATTCAAAGTATCCCCATACCAAATTTCAGCAAAATCGGTTAAACGGTTCGGGCGCGTAGAGGTAACAGACAGACAGACACACTTTCGAATTTATAATCTTCGTGTCACTTTAAAACCTTGCCTGGACTTCTACGAATATTTTAAGACTAAAATTAGCCCAACCCGTTCAGCCGATTTCGAGTTTTAGCGTTACTAACACAATTCAAAATTCATTTTTATAGAAACAGATTAGTAAGAATATGGATAGTATGGAAGTATGGATAATACAAACAGCTGAAATGTTCATCTATTAGAACAAAACGCCTTGTAGTCATTATAGTCCATTGAAATGGGGGGGGGGGGGGGGGGTCAATAGAAGCTTAACCTCAAGTTTGTGGGGTCAAAAAAGGGGTGACAACACTATTTTAGTGATATCTCGGAAACTATACTTACGTCTTACAAAACATTTGTAAGAACATAATTTGTTGCAAATTACTTTGCCTACAAATATGTTTATATAACTTTTTACCCTAAATTAAAAATGTAAAACACATTCCAAAAATAAAATTGCGTTCTATAATAAATGCAATATTCGGTCCTAAAATTGTAACATTTCAAAGGACTATTAAGTATACTGCTAAAACCACGCTAAAACTGTATTTTGACAGTCCATTTTTCAGATTAACCTCTTAATGAATGCAGATTGGAGGAAGCTATAATGATTTAATTACGCACCGCAGTCCGCAAAGCCCGGCAGAGCTAACATAATGCCTTCGGACATCTTGCGTGAGGCCGGAACGTAGCCGTTTTGACGTCAGCACACCTGAGGCGGATGATGGGCTCCGGATAAGCCTAATTTATGGTCCACTCTAAATCTCATCTGTAATCGTGAGAAAGACTAATTATATAATAAGAAAATGTGCATAATTTATATAAAAACTTTAGTAGCGTCTTAGGCGTGGGCTGAGGAAGTGGCTATGAGCGTTAAGTCGGTACCTACTGGCTACTAGTGATGATTCAATAATAATCAATAAAGATTCAACGATGAGGTTCACACTTTAGCAAATAGAACTCTGTTTGATATTGCTTAAGTTCGTATCATAGCACAAAAAACCACTCGGTCTTACCACAAAAGATTTAAACATATATTGAACAGTTGTTTTGAGACCATTTTGTACTGATTTTTTTCTAATCAACTGTTCAACAGGTGTTTAAATCTTTTGTAGTAAGACCGTAAGTATTTTAATTTCCAGAAACGTTTACAACCTTTTTTTACCTACGTCAATGTAAAATTCCAACGTAGGCAGTTGGAACAATATTTTAATTCTAATTAACTTGTCAATAATATTATATCTTAGGTTTTATAATATACTGTCTTATAACGCAAATGGTAGAGTCTTGACTACCTATGGTAGAACCTGTGGGTAGAACCTATTAACGATCAAGCTTTTTGCTATAAATCATTTAAAAGTATTACGGTAATTAAAATCGGGGCAGTTGTGTACACCGGATAGCAGATTGTAGAGTTATTACAAAAGTATCTATAAATTAACAAATAAGATGGCTTGCTCGTTTTTTTTTCTATTCTTCAGCTAAGGACTACTAATACTAAGCAGAGATTAGTCATAAAGTTAATATCAAAAAATTAAAAGCTTTTAATTTCATAATGCCCTTGCAAAACAATAAAGTTAAATCTTAATTGCGAGTTAGTCCCTTCCGGGCGAAAGGATAATAAAACCTTTTGGCGAACAGCGTGTTTATAAAAGTCATCTTTTACGTTAGTAATGATCTCGGCTTTGTACGTTTCCCGTCATCCTCCATTTTGTCGTCATTTCGGTGAGCTTCAAAATGGCGCCGGGAAATGACCTGTGAACTGATAACCGCGGGCCTTGAACTGAGGGGAGCGGAGCGTTTTATTACAATAGATTAAATATTTTCGAAAATAAGAGACAAAGTAGTTAACTGTAATTATTCCATATACATTATCTGTCAAACTCTTCGTTAAATTGAAGTTTCATAGTTAGATAGATATATATACTTTATTGCTCACATTAAATTAAATACAATAATGTAACTAAAACTTAACGTAATCATATTCAAATATCTCTGAGTTATAGTCTTTATTTAGAGCAGTTATAGTATTTGACGTACACTTTACGATATAATATTGATGTAACACGCACTCGGTCATAAAATGTGTAGTAAGGCGGACCGCCTCACAAAGCCCCGTCAAAATGTGCGCGTAGCGCGTAAATTAGAAATTACCCGGGGTAAGTATCTGATTGTTTGGCATTATAAAATAAAAACGAGCGGTTTTCCAAAGATAAGGCCCATTTTTCTCTCACAAATCACGTTGCATGTTTCGATCATGGAAATAAAAAAAATGTCGTTTTGGAGGCATTCATTAGTACTACTCATTTATATAAATTAGATATACATGATATTATTTATATTACTAAGTTTTATATACCAAGATTGTCTTATTCAATGTTATTACATTGAATAAGATAATCTTGGTACATAAAACGAGATAAGAGAAGAAAAACAATATTATTTTTAGTAATAAATACTTCTATTTAATACTGCCATTTGTCTGTTCGACAGCAGGAATTGAAAGTAGGCATTAGGTACGTACACTACAAATCGCTGTCTCTAGCCACATGGTCGCGGGCTTACGACGTGCTGACTACCAGAGCCACTGGTTTTCTATTTCAGTTATCTGAGGTTAAATGGTTTATGCGCTGCGCCGCCAACACTCCGATATTCAGCTCCGTGAACACGTTATCTGTTACATAAAAATATACGACCGATATAATATGCAATTAAAACGTCGACCGGCACAAAACATTATATCTGCTTGGGTGTGGCGAGAGATTAATGCGTTAGGGCCTCACACCACAGATTGATAATCTGGTGTGAACTGTGAATTGCTGAATATCTCATAACTATAGCTTGACCGCTGTAAAGTGGACCCTTGTAGCATACTCGTAGCATACTAAATGTATGCTACGAGTATGCTATGATCAAAAATCGTATCTCCATACCAAATTTCATCAAAATCGGTTCAAAGGGTTGGGCGTGAAGAGGTAACAGACAGACAGACAGACTTAAATATGATGTTTATTGAATATTCCAAGCGAGAAGGCAGAAATTTATTTAGGGATCGTATAACTACCCTGAAGATATTATAGAGTAACTTTTTATGTCGTAGCCTGGTAAATGTTTTAACTGAAGAAATGCTGAGTGTCAAAAGTTTCGACATTAATAGTCCGAGCGTATAAGTTACTCAGGTATTTTAAGATTAAAATATAATACCTGATAATCGGGTGCTCAGGCTAACACAACGTTTTGTACAGTCGAAGAAATTAATTCATAGGCAGTTGACGGACCTACGTTAAATGTTAAGGTTAATTCAGACCGAGCTGCGACGCGTAAATTTGTGTATGGATTTGACAGATTTGCAAGTCGTCTCACGCAATTGAAATCTGTCAAATTCATACAAATTCATGCGTTTTGCGCATTCACGTAATTGCGGTCTGATTGTTCCCACTGTGATCTGTCATCTGTCGGACATTTGACATACTGTGACCAAATTTCTTAGGTCAACCATCTGCCTATGCATCAATTTCTCTGACAGTACACTTAAAACTATTTGTGAAATTGAGAATTTACCTTTTTATCAACTTTAAGAAATCCAATTTTCTTTTGTTTCCGTCTTTGCAGTTGAAACATTCGATAACCTGCCGATGATGGCCGCCGTTTCGATCGCGAGGCGATCCGCGAGGCGAACAGAAAACAAAGCTAATTTGGCGGCAAAAGCCATTTGTCGTGTAATTGACAGTTGCACAATTTTTCCATGGCCGCCATTTTGCCCCCGCGCTCGCGAGCATGAAATATCTAATGTCAACCGCACGACTACGTGACATACATTATGTATTGTTCATCTCCATTGAACAAAGCGGGAGTTTACCGACGGTAAATAAATAGATTATTGTATGGAAAATGTACAAGCTCCGTTCCGCGAAAGGAAGAAAATGTTTACGTTACGAAAAATTTCTTAAAGTTTCGGCGGCGTAGCCTACGGCGTAAATCGCAGCGTGGTCTAAAGCGTAGAAACGCGTAGACCGTGGCCGCGTTTCTAGCGCGGCGTAGACACGTATAGACCGCGTGGTAGTCTACGGCGTAGACACGCGTAGACCGCGGCGTAGACACGCGTAGACCGCAACGTAGTCTACGGCGTAGACACGCGTAGACCGCGGCGTAGTCTACGGCGTAGACACGCGTAGACCGTGGCGTAGTCTACGACGTAGACACGCGTAGACCGTGGCGTAGTCTACGACGTAGACACGCGTAGACCGTGGCGTAGTCTACGGCGTAGACACGCGTAGACCGCGGCGTAGTCTACGGCGTAGACACGCGTAGACCGCGGCGTAGTCTACGACGTAGACACGCGTAGACCGTGGCGTAGTCTACGGCGTAGACACGCGTAGACCGCGGCGTAGTCTACGGCGTAGACACGCGTAGACCGTGGCGTAGTCTACGACGTAGACACGCGTAGACCGTGGCGTAGTCTACGGCGTAGACACGCGTAGACCGCAACGTAGTCTACGGCGTAGACACGCGTAGACCGCGGCGTAGTCTACGGCGTAGACACGCGTAGACCGCGGCGTAGAACCTCGTAGACCGCAGCGTAGTCTACGGCGTAGTCCCTTTACTGGCGTAGACCGTAGTCTATGACGTAGCAAGTACAACAAAAATTTAAACGGAAATAGTTCATCAAATTCTAAAATACTTATAAGTTGACTTGCTTATTTGTAATTTTCAATTTATTCTGAATATACAGAATTGGTTTGCTTTCTTCAGGAAAAATATAATTACTGCATTTTCTTTCCTCTAAGTGGACTAGTAAAAATTCTATCTGCGTGACAAGTATCACATGTACTATCAGAAAAATAGATTCTCCAGACCCCAAGTGTCTATATTATAATAATACTCCCCACACCGGTTTCGGTGACGGTGGCCGGTTTTATTGAAACCAGGCCTATACCACCTATACCTATATATGCCTATACAACCAGTGTCTATATTATATAATATATAATAAATTGATTTCAAATACATATAAAATGCGTACTACTCTTATATAAAATTAGATGTGAACGGCTTTTGTTGTGATGCAAAATAATGTTCTCTCTGCTCTCTCTCTCTGAGTTACATAATGTGATATCCATACTTGCGTACCATTGTAAAACATACAGGTGTAAAAATGCAAAATGTTCACAAACATGAAAAGTTTGAAACAATTACGGTGTGTTCTAAACAATCCAGTAATGGCGCTCGCTTTTGCATGTTTTTAAAATATGTCCTGCACGGGAGTCGGGCGGGAAATGGGAATGCTTTTGACGCGTTTCCATGATCAAACGTCACGTTAAACTCACGTTACATAAAAATACTTTAGGATGAAGTCCTATATATTATATAGAGTTCACTGTAAAAAAATCCCAACATTGCCCGATTAGAACGTCACACGTGTGACTTTTGGGGAGGGGGGCAGGCTCATTGCTTATCTCCAAACCAACTAACAACAGACTAGTTATAGCCACGATTAAACTACGATGCTCTTAACCAGACCAGTAGCTTAGACCCTTTTGAAAAAATAAAACGAAAAATAGCAGCTGACTTTTATATTATGTTTCTATGAGAAGTTCTAAAATATTGTGAATTTGTTCATAATATTTTTTTAAGTTAGGTACTAGTCTTTTACCATTGTCACTTCACAATGTGCTCTGTATTATCAGTTCTATATGTTACGCCCCGTATAATTTAAAGGTATACTCCATTAAAATTCATTTTTAGGATTCTGTACCCAAAGGTAAAAAGGGAACCCTATTCCTAAGACTTCGATGTCTGTCTGTCCGTCTCTCTGTCTATCTCAAGAACGGCTATAGCTAAATTTCTGAAATTTTCACAGATTGAATAGTAGATACCTATATATTATCTGCCCCGATTGTGTATATACCGCGCAATCCACGAAGACGCGCCCCACTACTCCTCCTAATCGTTTATAGTATATGTGTGCAAGCTTACAATTTTAAGTTACGATTGTAAACTTTATTTTAAAAAGATGTATTTTTTTCTCACTTTTTTGGTAAAAAGTGGATCCCCGTGCGAGTTTTTTACGCCGGTTCTTCTCGCCGGGATAGTTCCCGAACCGGTGGTAGGCACCAGTAGTATCAACATTCTGAAAGCATTTGTTACAAATCTATTCGGAAATATAACATTTTTTTTTTCGCCAATGTTTAAGTGTTATCGGTACACACTAATTACCTAAGAGTGCAGGCTCACACTACAATAAATAGACTAATTAAGAAAAAGCGTCACAGTCAAAGGGAAAAAAATGTTCACTCAAAAAGTGGTGGGGCGCGTCTTCGTGGATTGCACGGACTATATCCGATACCGCTATAAGAACAAATATTAAAAACAAAATAAATGAAATATTAAAGGGGAGCTCCCGGCATACATCAAATTTATTTTTTTGCTATTTTTTGCTCGATATCAATAATGGCAATAGGTTGGCACTTGAAATGTTCACAAAATACTCAGTTGTATTTATTATTTAATAATTAATAATAATATTTAAATAAAATAAATAATTAGGTGGGCTCCCATACAAAAAAAAAAAAATTTTACATATTTTTGCTCTATAATGGTACAGAAACCTTCGTGCGCGAGTCCAACTCGCACTTGAATGACTTTATTATCTAATCGCGAACAAAGCTATAATAGATGAAATGACGTGCATGTGTTATATAATTTTTAGTGACCGACCGAACTTTCGGTTTCGGTTTCGGTTTCGGCCAGTTTCGGCCAAAAAATCCAGTTTCGGCCTTAGTTTCGGTTTCGGCCAAAATATAGCCGAAACTTTCAGCCCCGCCGAAACTCATGCGTCGTTTGGTAAACTTCGCAATTAACTCATGCTTGCTTTCCGGCTTAATTCGGCACCGTTATTTAATCGTGTTTTGAGATTATATTTTCCAGATTTGTCCCAAATCAAAAATTAGCACTTCGTTTTATTTTCATTAAATTGTCTAAACTTATTGTTATCGAAATTATATTATTGAATTTTATTTCTACAACAAACGGAGGCTTATTTAATATACATAACTGTTGACAAATTACGTGCTATTTTAACAATGTTTCCCAAACAAACGATTTAGTAAATGCTATTATAAATTGATTATATTGTGTATGCACTTCATTTACTTAAGAATTTTAATTGACTGTGAGATTAAAGGATAATATTCGGATATATCAGCAAGTTTGCCTAGAAATTTCGTTTTGAATTCATCGTCCATTTTTCCCATACAAATGGATTTTATAATCTTCTCTTAATCACGATTAATAAATCTAAATTTATGTGACGGTACACGATGATTTTATATAGTTTTATCATTTTGGAGTCTAGTTACGTTATTTTATCAACAAAAAAACAAGAAGCGATACATAAACTACCCAAACGCTTGACATTTTTCTCGTCTATGATTTTTGATTCACCATGACACTACACTGACAGGACTTTAACGGCTTTTATGAATTTTATCCGTACAACATTGGACGTTCTGAAGATAAATCTCGAATTTGCTGTGAACGTTATGTTGGTGAAAT
This sequence comes from Aricia agestis, assembly GCF_905147365.1. Taxonomy (NCBI): domain Eukaryota; kingdom Metazoa; phylum Arthropoda; class Insecta; order Lepidoptera; family Lycaenidae; genus Aricia; species Aricia agestis. Next base: position 16,284,354 of record NC_056408.1, on the reverse strand, counting down.
GCAATTTGCTGCTATAAACGCGTTTCTACGTTTAGAACCGATTTAGTATATACCAAGCGCGTTCTATTTCTTAGGTGAAATTGCACCTAAATAAAATTACTTGAAATAACTTCTGCTCTTGTTTCTTAAGGTTTTTCGTTGTAATACATTAAGGGCAATTTTCAACCAATCACACATAAAACTTCGTTTTATTAAACTAAGTTCTCATTGAACTTGAACGCGTTTATATTATGGCGACGTAAATCTCGTTTTGTTTCAAATAGATTTTACGTTCTTCTTTTACGCGATTAATTAATCTAAGTTTACGTTACATCACGCGATGATTTTTATATGTTTTTATCATCTTAGAGCCTTGTCACGTTGTTTCTTTTTTAACGAAATAGCAAGAAACGATAAATCAGCTAACCAAACGCATCTGTGAAAACTGTCATCTTGACAATTTTTTCGTCTATTTTTTTCGATCTGTCATGACACTACACTGACAGGACTTAAAAGTGTTTTATATTGGGCGTTCAGAAGATAAAAATCGGATTTGCTGTGAACGTGTTTATTTTATGTTTGGTGAAATACAAACAAGTGTTATAAACGTGTTTATATGTTTAGAACCGGTTTAGTGTGTGCTAAGCGTGTTCAATTTCTTTGGTGAAATCTCACCTACTTGGAATCGTATAAAAAGACGGAATAAAGTATTAAAAAGTTTCTAGAGAACATATTTGAGTCTAAGATAAATAGTATTTATTTTAAGAAATGTCGCAAAAAGTAAAAAAAATTGTCGTGTGATATTAGTAAAGTACTTTTTCTTTAGTGTAAAAATCTGTAATTTATGTTAAAAATCAATAAATTTCAGTAAATAATCGTAATTTTAAATGTTTTACCTGGTTTCGGTTTCGGCCGAAACTGAGAGTAAGGTCGAAAGTTCGGTTTCGGTTTCGGCTAAAAAATCAGTTTCGGTCGGACACTAATAATTTTATACTAGCTATTTGACCGAGCTTTGCTCGGTATTCGATAAAACAAGAATATATATATATATATATATATATATATATATATATATATATATATATATATATATATATATATATATATATATATATATAATTGGATCAATCGATTTAGCTACGAATCATTTTTAGAAAATGTCTCAGTGAACTCTCTACAAGGAACACGTACACACCCTAAAGTATTATCACTTATTTTTGTTACACACTGTATACAGGGTGTAACAAAAACAAGTGATAATACTTTAGGGTGTGTACGTGTTCCTTGTAGAGAGTTCACTGTGAAAGTAGCAGCGCTGAAAGACCTAAATTTTTTTTCACTTTTGTATGGGGAAACTCGTGACGCTCGGGCCCTTGCCCATACAAAAGTGAAAAAAAATGTTCGTCTTTCAGAGCTGCTACTTTCACAGTGAACTCTCTACAAGGAACATGTACACACCCTAAAGTATTATCACTAGTTTTTGTTACACACTGTATACATATATGTGATGAATTTTACTATACATGAAATTTAGTATACAGGGGGTTTCGGGGGCGATAAATCGATCTAGCTCATTTTTAGACAATGTTATTTTATTAGTGTTTTTTCGAATACCGAGCAAAGCTCTGTCAAATAGCTAGTATACTTAGTAGGCACATATACCTACCTGAGTCATTTCGTTTGTTTGCGACATGGTAAGAACAAGATTCCATTTAATGATCCAGTTATATAATGATTAAATAGTTGTTGATAGGAATGGCACTGGTTACGTAGGTACTAACATTTCGCCGCGCCGCGCCGCTGACTGCCGCGCCGTGGTGCAATGGAGAGTAAAGTGGAAACAGGCGTTGAAATATTTCTTATTTTTGCAAGGGCGGCCGGCGATGGTCCGATTTGAATTACGGCCACGTACGAGCCGCGGCCGGCCACGCCTGGACCTCCGCAAATCCGTGCCGCAATTAAAAAATTAAAATATCATTTGTCATTTTAGCGGCACACGCTGGGAATTTTAGCTGAAATATTATGATTTTATACTATTTTATGGGTTTTTATCCAATGAGAGAGTGAAAATAACAGGAAAAATTAATATAAGGTAAAAGCACTAATGGCAGACGCTTTAAGGAAACATGGAACATTTGAATGTTGTAAAATATATATTTATTAAAATAAAGGATTGATAACTTCTTCCATGTCTTCAGTAACTCTTACAAAATAAAACTATTATGATTATTCACTGACAAATCAATTAAAAAATAAATTATTGGTCTTTTTGTAAACTTAGTCATAAACTCATACCTAACAACTAATAGATGACATCACAGTAAACGAACATCACTAATAGTAGACACCAATATGAACTAATAGTTGACATAGAACATTACATTACATTTAACATTTTTATTAGGTCTTTATTTGCCGTTTTTTCAAAAGATTTCATTTACTTCATCATAGTAACTACATGCATATGAAATATTATCCACGTTGTCTCCAGATTCTATCCATTCTTCTTCCATGCTAAAACTATCTTTTTAACCGACTTCCAAAAATTAGGAGGTTATATGTTCGGCTGTGGAGATTTTTTATATTTTTATTTTATTTTTGTATGTTCAACGATTACTCCGCCGTTTGTGAACCGATTTTCGAAATTTTTGTTTTGTTGTATTAGGTTTCACTCCAATTTGGTACCATGTTCACAAAAGTGGTGACCTGATGCTGGAATCCATGAGTAATCGAGGGAACTCCTCGAAATTTATATGGAAACATATGGTGATTTTGGTTTTATGAGAAGCATCCTAAGTATGCTACCAAAACGCAAGATTTCGCAACGAGGTATACTATGGTTCCGAAGATACTAAGAGAACTCCGGATTCCTTATAGATACAAGTTTGGGGGTTTCGGCGCTGTTTTAAGAACTGAAAGCATATGCTACTATGCAAATTACATTCATCATCATCATCATCATTACCACGTCAGGATCACCAATGTCACCAAAATTGAACATAACAAATTCAGCCTTAACTCTAGAGTGTAAGGCACACATTTGGTGTGTATTTCATCATCAGGTGTGTATTTTTTCAAAACCGGTCGTGTACACAACAATTTTGTAATAAATATCTTAAAATAAAGTGGAATAAGTGCAAGGAAAGTGTATAATTATTATTTAATTGAGAGATACAAGTAACATTAATTATTTAATTAATGTTACTTGTATTATCGAAGCAGCTAACTTCTCAGAAGTAATGTCAAATGTGTGCCTTACGCTCTTATTTTAGTTAATAATTATGATATTTTTTAACTATTAGCTACCCTAATAAAATAAAGCCCTACGTAACAAGTTAATAACCACCCCTAGCTCATATCTCCACATAAAAGCAATTCGCTAAATTGTTATAACCGTGTCAATACCGTACTTACTTAGTTTTGATAGCGAATGTAATGTACCTTCATTTTAATCAAGCCCAAAATTACCCAAGTATTATGAATTGTTGAAAGTAAAGAATTTTATCAGTATTTTCTTCAACAAATCCTATAAAATATTATTAGTAGATGGTAGTGATTCTACAAAAAAGTTTTAGCAGCAAAAAAGCCAACATCACGCGGTATTCCCAGGCGGTCACCCATCCAAGTACTAACCGCGCCCGACGTTGCTTAACTTCGGTGATCGGACGAGAACCGGTGTATTCAACGTGGTATGGACGTTGGCGATTCACTGAGCGCAAACGACTCTACAGCTGATGTCGATGTTATACATAGAGCAACATAAAATATAACAACAAAAAGTTGCGAGTTTCTTACGCCGGTTCTTCTCGCCGGGTTAGTTCCCGAACCGGTGGTAGGCATCATGTAGGACTTTCTGAAAACATTTATTTTAAATTTATTCAGAAATAAAACAATTTTGATTTGATTTGAATTGATTGATAAAAGCCACGCGGTATTCCCAGGCACAATAGACATAACTACCAGTAGTTCGACTGCAAAGAAACGAACAGGTTTCAATATCTGTCAAATTCGTCGGGTTTCACTAGGATTATGAACGGAATGTGCCGCGCAGCGCGCTGGCTGATATAATTTATTTTTAAATATTTAAAATAAAGATGTCAAAATTGGATTCTGTCAATTTTAATCGCATGTGCCATAACACAAACAACAATACGACCAAAAAGGAACACGTCCAGCGAATATTTCATAGTTTTAAATTCGTAGGCAACAATTTAACAACCCTAGCGAATATTTTCGTCATAATACGTCAAATTTAAATATTTCAACATCAGTTCTACGTCGGCATACTCTATAATTCTGTCTACTCTGTCCCAGGCGGTCACCCATCCAAGTACTAACCGCGCCCGACGTTGCTTAACTTCGGTGATCCGGTGTATTTTATCAGAGCTTTTGATCTATTATCTATACTAATATTATAAATGCGAAAGTATCTCTGTCTATCTGTCTCGCTTTCACACATTATACACGTTATTAATTAATAACTACCTACCAACATAGACATCAGAAACAACAGCGCCAAAACTACTGAACCGATTTTAATGAAATTTTGTACACAGATAGTCTAGAGCCTGAGAAGGAACATAAACTACTTTTTAACTGGAAAAAGGGGTTGTAAGGGGGTGAAAATGCGTAAATTTGTTCAATTTAAGTTAGTTCCAAAACTCATAACAGTTGGTGCAAAGAGTCGCCTAGATCGCGCTATCGCTTGCTCATACGTATTTTTATAAGAGGTGGTATTAAGTTAAATTTTCGATTCTTTTGATTGTTATACAGGTTAATAATTAAATAACTCACCTACCAACCAGCCCTCCTCCGAAAGGGGGATTCGGGGGGCGCAGCCCCCGCCAATACAAAAACAAACACAATCCAGAAAGTCCAAGAGTAGGTTAGGTTAGAACTTAGACCACAACACAGAGGGAGCCGAGCGAGCGCAGCGAGCGTGCTGCGGCAGCAGCCGGCGACCGTCTTATAACAGTACGGAACCCTCCATGGGCGAGTTCGACTCGCACTTGGCCGATTTTATTATATTTTACCACCTCATTGTTTAAAAAGCTGCTTAGAATAAGATTTCTTACTGACAAATTCCGATTCGTAACTGCCCACTGCACGTAACCGCTCATTCATTAATTTTTACCGCTCATTGAATTATTTTACTGTTTAATAATGTTTTCAATGATCCATTTCACTATTTTGTACAACTCATATTTGTTTACTTTACTGTTTAGTTTTAACTGCTAAACTAAATAGTTATTAGACGTGCCATTTATAATTTTTAACTTACCAAAACTGCAATTTACAACTGACCCTTTAAATAGGTGTCTTATAATATTAATATTTAATACAATAAATAAGTAGATACATCTTCTTATCTTCATAAATTATTTAAAATTCTCGTGTCACAATGTTAGTTACCTTACTCCTCCGAAACGGTTTTACTGATTATACTCCTATTAATCCTTCGATCGTGGATTCTTGGAAATCTATTGTTATTCTATTGTGTCTCGCTCACCGGTGAGCTTGTAATAAGATACGTAGAATAATATACAGGTGTATTAATTATTCTACGTAAAGTACGCGATAGTTTACTAGGTAACTAAAAAGAGTGAAATTATTATTTTTTACAAAAAATTAAAACCGACTTCCAAGGTAAAAACAATAATAACATCCTCATAATATGAACTAAAAAGTATTAAATAATTTTTTCTACCTAAAAGTGCCTTTTTCCGTATTCGGCTAAAACTCAACTAGGTATTTCTGTACTCAACCTTCATAATTTTGAAGTCTTTTGATTGATAACTTCTTCCATGTCTTCAGTAACTCTTACAAAATAAAACTATTATGATTATTCACTGACAAATCAATTAAAAAATAAATTATTGTTCTTTTTGTAAACTTAGTCATAAGAACTAATAGATGACATTACAGTAAACGAACATCACTAATAGTAGACACTAATATGAACTAATAGTTGACATAGAACATTACATTACATTTAACATTTTTATTAGGTCTTTATTTGCCGTTTTTTCAAAAGATTTCATTTACTTCATCATAGTAACTATACATGCATATGAAATATTATCCACGTTGTCTCCAGATTCTATCCATTCTTCTTCCATGCTATCTTTCCTTTTATTTTTATTTTTCATATATTTTTTCCTAGCAAAATTATTTTCAGTCTTTTTTTTTATGAAATAAGGGGGCAAACGAGCAAACGGGTCACCTGATGGAAAGCAACTTCCGTCGCCCATGGACACTCGCAGCATCAGAAGAGTTGCAAGTGCGTTGCCGGCCTTTTAAGAGGGAATAGGGTAGGGGAGGGTAGGGAAGGGAAGGGAATAGGGGAGGGTAGGGAAGGGAAACACAGCGCAAGCGCTGTTTCACGCCGGTTTTTTGTGAGAACGTGGTATTTCTCCGGTCGAGCCGGCCCATTTGTGCCGAAGCATGGCTCTCCCACGTACGTCTTTAGTCTCCATGCTTCTCTTGCCTCTTCTTTTTTCTTCTTTCTTTTCTCAGCTCTCCTTTTTCTTCTTTTTACTGCTAAAAAACTAAAGCAATCGATTTTTAGATCAGACAAGGTCTAATATGTCAATTTTTAGGTACAGTAGTTCTAATTTGTTAGCTTGTTAATAGAATTATATTTTCAGAGAATATTGATGATATTTGCAGTAGAATAAACTACAAAATAACTTTAGTATGTATTGCAAAATGATGATATGAGTTCCATGTCATCTATTAGGTTTTTTTACATTTTCAAGAACTAATAGTAGTCACCCTTTATATTGTTAGGGAAAATGGATAAAAAATCATAAATAAACATTAATTGGTGTAAATGTCGCAGCCGACTGGTTTAAATAGCCGTTCAATCAAACAGCTAGCCCTTTGACTGAACTATAATTTTGGTGGAAATTTTTGTTTCCACCAAAATTAGAGGTTAGGTGATTACGGGAAACTGGTACAAGGGCCACCACCTAGACGAGTTAGCTTGTGACAGAATGAAGTGAATGACGTATTCAAGAATCAATGGTATTTTGTAAAAATAATGTTTTACACACCCTCTTACCCACCAAAATTGGAATTTGCGAGAAAAATAATCTTATAACGACGGGGCCAAATTATAAGCATTAAGTTTTACTTTTAGTAAAAATGATAAAAAATAGGATAGTTTTCAGGCTTTCAGGCAAGCGGTTTGGGAAATCCAGTCATAACTATTTTTAAAGTATTTATTATTATTTATCATATACAAGCAGCAATAGTATTACTAGGATATAGTATGACAATCTTTAAATATTTAATTGATTTCACTGCCGCTTCTGTACATAATATTATAAAACAAAGTCGCTTTTTTCCCTCATGTCCCTTTGTTCCCTTTAAAACTACGCAACGGATTTTGATGCGGTTTTCTTAGGTTGGGTTGCACCTACGTTGCACCAACTAACTTTAACTATAACCGTACGAGATGACTTTACTTAGTACATTATTTTGATAAAATATCTCGTAGCTGAACCCTACGAGATATTTTATCAAAATAATGTACCTTCTAAGTAAAGTCATTTCGTACGGTTATAGTTAAAGTTAGTTGGTGCAACGTTGAAAAGGTCTACAGAAAACTCCGGTGGCTATAAGTGGTTATCTTATATGGATATCCCACAATAGGGGAACATGGGCAACAGTGGATCACGGGGAACAGTGAATCGCTTATTAAAACTCTGGATTTATTGTACTCACACATACACGCGTCGGTTTCGCTAACCGTTATGGTCTGACTAAAATTGACATTCGTTCTCTTGCATACGAGATGGCAATGCTCAATAATATTCAGGTGCCACAAAAGTGGCATGATACTAAATTGGCAGGTATAGAGTGGCTATATGGTCTTAGAAAAAGACACCCCATTCTGAGTCTGAGAACACCGGAAGGTTGCAGTTTAAGCCGCGCAACATCCTTCAACCGCCACAACGTAAAATTATTTTTTGACAATTTAGAAAATGCAATGTCAAGGGAAACTGTGTTTGGCAACGGTACTAGGGTGTTTAATCTAGACGAAACCAACACAATGACTGTACAAAAGTCGGCCAAAGTGTTCGCTGTTAAAGGACAGAAACAGGTCTCCAAAGTTACTAGTGCCGAAAGGGGAACACTGGTAACTACATGTTACATAGTGAGTGCACTGGGTAATACTCTGCCACCTGTTATGATTTTTCCAAGGGTTCATTTTAAACAACACATGTTAAATGAGGCACCGCCTGGGACCTTAGGTCTCGCCACACAATCTGGCTGGATGAATGGGGAACTGTTCGTGAAGACATTACAACATTTTATATTACACACAAATAGCTGCAAAAATAACCCTAGTCTTCTAATACTAGACAATCATGAGTCGCACATTTGCATAGAGGCTCTTAATTTAGCTAAAGATAATGGAGTCACAATTATTACCGTCCCACCGCATTCAACAGGAAAGATGCAACCTTTAGATGTTGGCGTTTTTGGGCCTTTCAAAACGGCATATAACAAAGCGGTAGATGGCTGGATGATGCGCAACCCAGGTAAAACATTCTCTATCTATGATGTAGCTGGGTGCGTTAAAGAAGCACACTTGAAATCTATGACACCGAGTAACATATGTAATGCATTTCGGGCTACGGGGATTTTCCCATATAACAGAGATGTTTTTAACGACCTCGACTTCGCACCAAGTGAAGTTACTGACAGGCAATTCGGGCAAAATCCAGGTGATATAGAACAAGATATAAATTTCTGCAACGACGAGAATGATGACAAGAACAGAACAAGAAGTCTATCGCCATCCTTACTGCAGACACCATCAGCAATCGAAGATGACCTAATTCTCTTTACTAACCGTCAAAATACACCATCTAATACATCCCTTGAAAACTGTGTTGAACTCCCTTTTCAATTTATAAATGACACTCAACCAGAACAATCCATATCTTCTGTCGCGCCTCAAATCCATCCTAATCAAGATCAAACTCGACCACCTTGCACACCAGTAAAATTATCCCATTCTGTCCCAGATCCTAATATATTATCTGTAAACCCATCTTTTGCTTCACGCTGCGACCAAACGCCAATGCCCTCTACATCGGGAGACCTAAATACGCAAACGAAAACATTTATTAGTCCATTTGAGTTTCGTGGTTTACCAAAAGCTGCCCCTAGAAAAGGTGGCAGAACAGCTAGACGAAAAGGTAAAACCATGATTGCGACAGATACACCAGAAAAGGCTGAAATTGAAAGAAGAGCCGACGAATTAAAGCAGAAAAAGGCTAAGATAGCTAAGATTGTGAAAAGAAAGGTCTTGAATAGTGGCAGTTCCAGTGAAGACGACGACCGAATCAGCATCTATTCTGAAGAAGAACCAGTGTTTGAAGAGGAAGCTGAAGTTTTAACAATTAATCCGGATAAATTCATTCCACTGAATAGTACACCAAAAGAAGGAGACTTTGTATTAATATTATTTGAAGTAAAGAGCAAGCATATTTATTATATTGCAAGAGTCATAGGGGAAAAAGATGAAGAGACAGAGGTCAGTTTTCTTCGCAAATCTGTTAAAAATCCAAACAAATTTCACCTGCCCGTCATTCCTGATCTTGCCACAGTCCCGTTGTATGATATTAAAATGATTTTACCTAAGCCAGGCTTTACAGGGAGTACGAAAAGAACGCAAGGCTTATATTCTTTCGATGTTGACTTTTCAAATATTGATTTACGTTAAGTTGATAAGTATCCAATTTACTATGCTCAAAACATTGACAGCCGGTAAGACGGTATTTAAGCTGTTTTTGTTTTAATTTATTCAATTGTTAATGTTGTTACTCAGGATTTTTTAGGAGATTTACTGATGTTCAAGAAGGTGTATTTTATGTTGTAAAACTTAACAAAAGTAGCATAAGTTTCGGATTTTGTTTTTTTTTTTCATAGTTTGTTGTTATTATTAATCTTAACAAGACGTATATTGTGATTTTGATACCAAGACTGATTAAAGCAATGACTGATAATTATATTTAATTTGTAATAAATAAAGAGTTTAATTAATTTAATAAGTTTTTTTGATTTTAAACACTTGTGATTCATAGTACCCCACTTGATCCACTGTGACTCAAACTCTGATCCACTGTGACCCATTCATGGGTCACAGTGGATCAGATCGCTGTATGAGAAAAAAAAATCTTGTAAAATAAACCAAACTGTAAAAAAGGCATTTGGAAAAAGAAAGTGAAATAGTAAACATACTTTTATAGATTTAATTGAAAACCTCAGTCAAAAAAGCAGAAATGTAACCTCAAACGTCTTTAGAAAAAAAAGTGATCCATTGAGCCCCATGTTCCCCTATATTTTTTTGTCATTTTCTTTTTATGACAAATAATGGCTAATTTTCGAAGCAATTTTAATAAATACAGCATTAATACTTATCCAATTAAATAACTTAAATACATTGTTGATTTAATGTAGATCTATATCCATCTTTACAGCATATGATTTAAATGAATATTTTTGAAGATATTACAGATTTAAAAATTGCGGAAAGTAGCTTTTGCGGCGGTACCGACCGATGCGAGCCACGGGTAGTAATAATGAATAGCAAGTCAAAGACCAAAACTGCTGAATCGATTTTAATCATTTTTTCAGTGTGTATTTTATACCCGATGCGAAGCCGGGGCGGGTCGGTAGTTATTTTATATATACCTACGTTATGACTAGATAAAAGACGTGAGTGGATGAATAGGGTAAGTAACATGAAAAAACTTCCCGTTTTTTCGTTTTAATGGAGGCTTTAGGGCCGGAAAAAATATTTAAAATAGAAAAAGTATGGATTATATGTGTAGCCAGATATATTAGCTTGGTTATGAAGTAGATAAGTCACAAGTTTTATTAAAATAATTAGGGAAAAAATGAGTTATTGTCCGTATGTTACGAAATGTTACTTATTCGATTCTTCCACTTACGTCTTCTTATGAATTATGGTGTTAGTTTATAGTTTCCACAATTACTTTTACAGTGCCTACGTTGTTGTTTGTCCATTGTCTAACCTGTCCACAGTCCAACTGGACTCAAGTGGAGAGGCAAGTATGAATTTGAATGGCTGCAGCCTGCAACGATCACGTATGTATAATAGTCTACTAATTTTGCCCGCAGACGCGGCGTTCTTTATTTTAGTATTCAAGTTCAGTCTTAATATCGACATAATAATATATCGACGTGAGCACGTGTGTGTTAAGTTGATATACGTAGCAGAATCATAAAGTTAATATACCTAGCGGAATAGAGCAACAATCTCGAGCTGTCAAACGAAACCGAAATTGGTTTTCATCTGTGTGAAAAATATGTGTACGTATACACTTACACAAGCATGATTGAACATGAGTTCTATGAGATTAAATTGTCAACGTGCGGCACGTGCGGACTGGACGTCAAAAAAAGAGTGCTGCTGTCATATATCACACGTCTATTTTTACCACGCAGTGTTACTGATAGTGACATCTCTCTTGCTCAGGCCTTTGTTTCTCTATTCCGCTAGGTATATTAACTTTATGAGCAGAATACAGCAACAATCTCGAGCTGTCAAACGAAACCGAAATTGATTTACGTCTGAGTGTAAAAATATGTTAACGTATATATACACGTCTTACACAAGCATCTTTCTGAATGAATCTTTCTGCGTAGTTTTTAATCTCTTATACAAGATGTTAGTGTAAACACCGTTATCCTTGGAACCATCAAATGAGCCCGTCAGAATGAACAACTTTTTCTATGCGAACAATTCTGGAAACTCAAAAAATTCCGTCTTCATACCCATACAAATTGCCGATCCGGGCCTCCGTATCGTATGGGTATGAAGACGGATTTTTTTGAGTTTCCAGCATTGTTCTCATAGAAAAAGTTGTTCATTTTGACGGGCTCATTTGATGGTTTCAAGGATAACGGTGTTTACACTAACACACTGTATTTATATAAAATTCTCCTGTCACAATGTTAGTTACCGTACTCCTCCGAAACGGCTTTACTAATTTCTACCAAATATTATACAGGGTGTAATAAAAATAAGTGATAATACTTTAGGGTGTATACGTGTTCCTTGTAGAGAGTTCACTGTGAAAGTAGCGGCGCTGAAAGACCAAAATTTTTTCACCTTTGTATGGGGAAACTCGTGACGCTCGACGGGCCCTTGCCCATACAAAAGTGAAAAAATTTTTTCGTCATTCAGCGCTGCTACTTTCACAGTGAACTCTCTACAAGGAACACGTACACACCCTAAAGTATTATCACTTATTTTTGTTACACGCTGTATAATATATGCATATTCAGTAGGTCTGGGAATCGGCTACTGGCTACTTTTTTATTGATAAGTGCATTTTGTTGATTAAATAATAGTAAATTATTACAACTTGAGTCTGACGGCGACCATTGTTTGTGGGACGAGATAGCGATGGACGTTGCCATGGTGAGTGGTGACATAGGTACTTATTTAGTCACTTCAATAAAATAATATGGGCGAAATACTTTATATGGCAAAACAACGTTTGTCGGGACAGCTAGTAATAATCTAAACTTCTAGGTAGGTATGACTGTCTCTGGATAAATATTTTTGTGTGGTTTAGTAGAGAGTATTATTTTTTACATCAGATTAAATCTGTGGCAGATTTTCTTAGCTTGAATATCGCTTCGATGTAGGCTGTTTCACTCGCTAATCAGCATTTCAATTAGGTATTATACAGGTAACAGGATGTTTGGAAGATGGGTGCAAAGCTTTAAAGCCTTGCACCAAATAAGACTTGATGTACACATCATGTGTAAGGTTAGTTGGGGTAAGGGGGCCGAAGGGGAAAGGGAAACAGTAGTTTGTAAATCAAAAACTATAGACCGTAGCCCTATTATTTCTTGGTCGATAAAGCAGTAATTTTGTTTTAGTTTCAAAGCAAAAACATAAATGGCGCTATATCTACTTAGTACGAAAGAGTGACAGAAACAAAAAAATCAGTTGACCACTACAATATCACGAGCTCGCCGCGAATTTTTTGGGTGCTGGTTTATTGTGTTAAAAGTGCTGCAATAAGGCTGTCATTTTCAGTGAGTATTGTTAAATACCCTTAATTTGATAATTTACATACAAATGTCTATAAACTATGCTATAAATATTAAAATTTAGTATGATTAGAAACACAACCTACAAATTCAAATTCGGGAAAGGGGAACTACCATGGCCAGGGAAAGGGGAACATATGTTTCCCTTTCCCGATGTCAGAGGTCTTGAACATTTTAATAGTTGCTAATTTTAAGAATACGCACTAGAATTCAGGGTGCCTGTACAAGTGGCGATCACATTTACATCCGGTTTCTGAAAGGCTGATCAACGCTAAAATTAACTAATCGCCTGTTAAATCTCTTGTCAAGTACCAATTGGGCTGCTTGAAGCATGGTTAGTTAGTTTAATTTGATCAGCGTGTCAGTTGACACAGCTGTTTTTAACTCGAAAATGATATTATATCAACCGCTATTTTGGGTTTCCGAAACGCTTGTCAAGCCGTGATCATAGATTAAAGGTTTGTCAAAAGCTGAAAATGTTTTAATTAGTAACTTGTAATGCCAAAGTAAAGTCCCTAGTAGATAGTACTAGTAGATATAGAGATACTAGTAGATAGATTTCAAGTGATTTTACTTTAAGTAGGTAATTTAAATAACACGTTTTTTAATATAACGGAATCTTACTGCAACAAAAATTACTATTGAGACTGATTCATATGAGCTGTATGTTTAGTATGAATAAATATTTAAAAATTTGCATTTCGTTTTTAGTTGACTACCCCTGTTTCGACTCGTATGTTTCCCTTACCCCGAATTCCGATTTTAATCAAAATTTCCTATTTTAGTTCGTATTTCAATAAGTATTGAGTTCAAATTTGATAAACGAAATATTAAAAAATGATATCGTGTAGGTGTATAATCTATACTACTATTTATACATAAGATATTCAGACTGTTCCCCTTACCCCAAAAACAGGGAAAGGGGAACAAAAAAAGTAGCCTAACGATTTAGCATTTTCTGGTTAAAAGCATTATAACTAGCTTAAAAAGTCGTTCAATCATGAAAAGCTGACATACATAGGTATGTTTTGCGTTAATCAAAATTATTAAAAGACATACGTATTAGTAGCTAGAACTCAAAATAACATTTGAAAAATAAAGTATGTTTCCCTTACCCCAACTAACCTTACATCAAGTTTTATTTGGTTGCTTACACATTAATTAATTGAAATACAATAAAAATAATTGGAATGTCTTCCAAATTTGCCCTTATTTGCAATTAATTGCGAAATTTTGGGTTTTTTCAACATTTCTTTTTAAATTCGTTAAAAATAAAATCGTACGTTACGACCGCTTAGAATGGTCAAGTACGGTATTAAATGGTCTTAGATACTAACAAGGCTTTAAAGCTTTGCACCCATCTTCCAAACATCCTGTACAGCAAAATCACGAAAATACAGCAATCGAAGTGACATTCGGAGAATTGTAATTCGAAGAATTGCAATTGGTTCTTTCTGCATTGCCACTTTTATTACACAAGATTGTCCGAACTTTACCTTGTATCTCCTCGTCAGCATAAAAAGATCGGGGTTTTCACAATAACGGAACAGCTCGAATCGAAAACCATTTATTTAAAACTGTTATTTCATTTGCGTCGGCGCAGCGCTCGCGCTCGCCTAATAAATACTCAAAGCTAATTTAACTTTCAATACATCAAAATCTTCACATTAAAAAAAAAAACTACTGATGACTAGACAAGTCCCAGCGTCCTCGTGTGATAGGACCATATTAGTGAACCATAATTCTGTTTTAAGATAGCAGAAGTAGCAGAATTACTTGGTTTTGCATGAATTCAGACAGATAACAACCGTTAAATTTCCAGAAATTTTGACGAATGTTCACTTATCAGTGTAGATTATGGTGGTTGAGTCCGGTCGCGGCGCACATAAAAAATTTTATGCTAACCCATCGCGTCTTGTCTTTTTCGCATAATATGTAGGCCTACTACGAAACCGTTTTGAGACTCAAACAATCGGACGAGAATGCCGCGTCCTGCTCTAACAACGTCATTTCACGTTTGTTACAGTAGGGCGCGGCATTCTCGTACGATTGTTTGAGTCTCAAAACCGTTTCGTGGTACGGGCCCTGAATCTATTAAGACAAGTAGCGAAGGGTAGATATTTCTAGGAGTTCCACAACGGAGTACACAACATTACAGACAGTATTAAGCGTGGTAGCAAAATCCTTGACCTATGATTTATGAGGTACCGTGAGTTACGAGGTAGATGATTTTCAGCCTACCCACTACGTACCTTCTACCGGGTACCTACTAAAGATGGCGGATCATCGTAATTTGGTCGGGTCACGTCAAGTTTTACCTACAATCAGCGACTTGACAGAAGTCTACCAAATTACCTAGGTCTGCCATCTGCCTGAACCTCAATTTCTGTTAGTACTTACTTACTGCTGTGCTAATGGAACTACTTTCGTAGTACCAGAGTACTAACGATCTAGGTCTTGCTGGTCCAATCACACGGAGTTTATGGCAACACAGCTCGTATATTGCACCTCACTTTGTATAATAGATACTACACATCATGTTTCTTGATGTAGTTAACTGGTACAATTATAGTAAAACTTGTTGGTATTGTTGGAGTGCTACGGGATTACTTGAAGAGTACGTTCGTTGCCAAATAGCAAGGATTTTATGCTCCCTATAACTTTGTAATACAACGAATGCCCAATTGTTTGTTAGTTTAAGCGTATTTCTCTGTGTAATCTAATGTGCTAGAAAACTCTTGGTCGTAAACTGTGTTGCCATAACAGGTATATAAATACATTGTAAAAAATCTATACATTCCAGTCAAGTATGAATTAGATACAAATCCAAACTACTTCTAACCATGTAAATACTGATTTGATTATGAGCTTACAGTTACACAAATTCGTGGGGCACTTTCGTTATTATATTTTAGAAACAAACGCGACGAATGCTAGTGTTTCAATTAGATTATGTCAAATCCTACATTACTTTCTAAAACAGTTAAAACCTAAACAATTCCCTAAAGCCGATTTTCATTATTGTAGTAGGTACAAGATTCGTGTACCTATATTAAATCAAGATAATATCGGCATGAATGGTTTGCAATCGGACTTCGTCCAAAACTGATCTTAATTTTGACTTTACTATAGTGAACAACCGGAATAGAATCACAGATTAGATAGAGCATATAGGGTGATAGAAACGACCACCGCCGCTGTGAATCCTGACAACCAACGGTACATACGGTACAGCACACCGTATGTTTACGTAAGAACTTCCGCTGGTAAGAATCTATAACACTAGCATTCGTCAACTATGATTATTATTAGCGTCAGCTCACACCGGATCTGAATTCTGAGGCGAGAAGACCAGCCACATAATATTTAAAACAGTTATTTCATATTGAACTTTATTCACAACACAAGAAGATGCATGTTTTATTGCCAGAGTTCGGAGCTGTACCGGACTGAATAGCGCGGCACCCCTTTTGCATTAAAAAGTGTATCTTGTTGTGTAGTGGAAGTAAAAAACCGCAATGTTCGAAACTTCGCGATTCGGTGCAAGCTGACCCTTAGACCGAGACTACAGAGAAACTCCTATGTTCAAATTCCAGATGAAATTAGAGAAAGATTAAAAATCTAAACCCTATGAAGAAATACATAAATACACACAATATTCTCAAATAACAAATCTTATCACTATTTATATACAGTTGTCAACTAACTAAAATATATTTCTAATTCCGAATTAACCTGCTTTCATAACAGAACCATGAGAATATTCTCTAAAACTAAACTAAAATAAGGTTAAAAACATATTATGACTAGTTAAATAAACTCAATATTATTTCCGACAAAACCGTAACATTCTTAGGCCATGTCTAATTAAAAAAATAACAAAATAACCTGTACCGAAGACAGTTTCACAAGGTCAATTTATACAATTATTAATTGCACATCGATCATCGATGTAATAATTTTGAAGGAGCGCTACAAGTAGAGTTCTTTGCAAGGGAGAATCTTTCAATGCCCATCGATAGAAGCATTTCCGAGGACCAAGACCAACTAACCATCTGTCGGTTGATATAACCGATTTTGATGCTTACAGTACTCATCGATAACCAAAACCTGTTACCTACTAGTAGCAACTCTACAAGGAGTTGTCGGCTTACGGCCGTTCCCAATATTTAATCTATCTCTGGTTTTGCCCTACTAGAGATAGGAATAGCTCACATTAGACATTAGAGACATATATTTTATGTCAATTGTGAGCTATTCCTATCTCTAGTAGGGCAAAACCAGAGATAGATCAAATATTGGGAATGGCCGTTAACTGACCTCGTAAAACGTGCCTTCAACGGTAAAGTTTTGTCAAAAATCAACACAGTAAATGCATTACAATTAGGTATCTGCTTTGAATATTGTCATCTCGAGGCACTGCTCTTGTGAGTCTACATTTAAGGCTACATCAAAATTGGAAAAGCACTTTTTTAGATCGTTCAACAAATTCACCATAGACAAGAGGAGTGTGATCCAAATAAGTGCCCTTACAGGAAACTGAATCTAGTGCATCCCAGCACGGGATATCGACAGTTCGTCTATCAGTCTATTCGCCGAGGAAGACATATCAAACGACAATGTTAATTTTTAATACAAAAACACTTATTTCATACTTTGTACTTCTACGAGGGGTTCTCTTTTGTCGTCTTCTACTCTACCGACTAAGTCTTTACCAGACGAGGGAACAAATAAAAAGTTGTACAAAAAATATTGTCATCATTTTATCTACCGTTGGTCCGTATACTACTCTAGCGTTTTCATCGACAAAGCAATAGAAAAAACCTAATTTAAGGCACAAAATCATTGTGTCTCATTTGATATGCTCGTTTTCATCTAAGTTCAACTACGCTAGTCGTCTACGAGTTCTCTTTAAAAATAAATTCATTTTATCAAGCATCTCACAAGTTTATCATCACAAGTTCGGTTAAGTCGATCAAAATAAAATTCTATCTAAACCATTCAACTAAATACGTTTAAAATGTACAAAATCCAGCACCCAACCAGTCGTCGAACTATTCATCTACGTCACTAGATACTGGGATGCACTTTACGGGAAATACTAAAAATAAAATCTAAGCGAATATGTAGAGCACGAGGGAGGCAATACTGAACGAGGAGGCACCTCCGACCGCCGAGCCCGAGGACTCATCGGCCAGGCCCAACAATACATCTGCATGGAGCCTATGCACTCGTGATTCATGCAATTCAGATATTTGTAATATTATTACAGACATTTGCAATAGGAGAAGTCAGGTACAACTTTCACTACTTTGCATGGAATATATATGATTGGAATAGGAATAACACGCGTAGACGCCTTTTGCGCGCTAAAATGATAGTAGGTAAGTAAAGTTGATTTTGTGTAGGTAGATACTTACTTGTAGTTAAGTTACTTTCAAGTTTCAGTATTGTCTCCCTAAAGTGAAACGAAACGTACTGTATATTATCTTGTATCTTCAGCCGCGCCGCGTCGCCGCCGCGCCGAGCGCCGACATGCAACCTCCGCCTCTACACCGGCTCCCTCATGCATCTCACGTTCAAATATAACTAAGTATCCATCGCTAAGGTCTACAAAACGAGGGTATCTCCAAACTAACTAGGTAATAATGAAAACTGGCGCCCGACTCGGGTCCCGAAGCTCTAAACTACGGAATCGTAAAAATATCGATATTCTAAAATATTTGGGGGATGAGAAGCGATAAATAAAAGAACGGCTGTGTTTATTACCATTTATTTCTAATATTCGTCTAGGTGGAGATGAACCATAAGTAATATAATAGGCATCGAGGGAGGCGCGCGGCCTACGTACACGCACTACGACTACGCACCGGCCCCGGGGAGCCTCCTCTATGAATCCAAGCCTTTCCAAAATGAACTCAAAAAGACGAGGATAAAATTAACAATCCACTACGTTAATTACAAAACATTCAATGTATTCTGCTGAAGCATATTAGACCGTTCGGCGTCCGCGCGCGGGGGCGAAGCCGGCGCCCGCCCGGGACTCCGGCGCCGCCCCCGCCGCGGACCGGGTACCCACACTAAAACCCGACTACAGGTATTTAAACATAATGGAAAAATTCGTTCAGTATTGCACATTATGTCTAATCGTTACTATTGCAGTCCGTGAAAACAAAACAGCCCATAACTACGTCGTCTATGGTAAAATTGTTTTTATCTACAATGGAATAAAAGGAATGTTCGACAGCCTCTATATCGATAGTGAACGAGATTTAAGCGACACCGAGCAGGGGAGATCGAGATAGGCCACGCGTTTCCTCGACGACGAATAATATTATGAGGGCTTAAATCTCGTTATAACAGATAAAATAGCATCATCGATACTAGTGTTGCCAGCTACTGAGCTCACTGTGGTCCGGCAGCGCTCGGCGAACACACACACACACAGTCGGGTGACGACTGACGAGCGAGACCACAGTGATGTGATACATGGCCGCACGCCCCAAGCGGCGTATCCCACGCGTTAAACAATTTAATCATATACTCTCACTTAATATTTATATTTTTTTGTAATTTTTTAAAATACAAATACCAACATACTACTTGGATACACCGAACTATTATACAAAAATATTGCAATAATTTATATGCATGTGTATACTTTAACATATAGTACGCGCGCTTCTGTGTGCGCTGATTCGACGCGCGATTTTTGTCGGACTTGCACGAGTACCTTATAGGTACTCGAGGGTAGTTATAAAAAAGTGTTACGTATTCACGTATTAGT
Source organism: Aricia agestis (assembly GCF_905147365.1). NCBI lineage: Eukaryota > Metazoa > Arthropoda > Insecta > Lepidoptera > Lycaenidae > Aricia > Aricia agestis. The sequence continues at coordinate 16,264,481 of NC_056408.1, read as the reverse complement.
CTACGCCTATGATGAATGCCTATTTGAAAAATCACTGTTATCCATAATTATAATAATCAGAGTATGTAGAACTTTTCTCTAAGAACGCGAATACGTAATAAGAGAGGGTAGTTCGAAGTATAGTTACGGGTGGTACGAAATCAGCGCACGCGTGCTGTATTAATATCATAATGTTATTGCTTTCGGTTAGTCATACTTATGTTTAATATTATATATGTAAATCTTCAAAATCACTACACTACACATCTACGCTAGCATTTGTAATACATTTAACACACAACATATTTTCGTAACATCACTATACCAATCCAAAAGTTGTATATTATATGTATATACTATCTTACATTACGAATATATATAATATTTTAAATCTCGATCATATTGGTCCAGAGAACCTGGATTCGCGAAAACAAGAACATCACTAGTATAACGTCGCCCGTAGGCCGTGGGCTGTGGGCCGTGCTACGGCATGATTATGGCACATATCGCTGAAGCTCTTAACTATACTACTAGGCGAGAATGTTGAGCGAGTGAAATTGATATTCGTTCGAAATTTAATATAAAATGACTAGAGAGGAATGTCTTTTTTCGTGTAGCAACATCAAACGTAACGTCTCCGTTGGCAACATACGATTATTGTCACATACCTAAGCTACTCCGGCACGGCACCGGCCGGCTCGTCGCCGGATGCCTCGAAACTAAAACGCACGATAGGTACATCTCGCGGGTGAGTTTCGTTTGAGCAAAAATGCAATTTGGCTTACTTTTGGCAAATCAGATTCGAACCAGGAAGACCGGAGGCCTCAAGCGAAGCGTCTCTACTCAGGGGTCTACACTACGCGTCTAGGATCGGACGCCCCCGGCGGGGCCGCGGAGGCCGCGCTGGGGGCGTCGCAGGAGCACGCTTCACAACCAACGTGTGGCTAATATATGCCCGATCAGAAATTGACAGTGAACTTGGAAGAATTACGTATGAACTCATGCCAACCATGCCTTACTAGAAGTCGTTTGTTAGTCACAAGTCGACTAAGCGGATACACCATGCCTCCAAACCGTCGTCCGACTTACCGCCGCCGGCCGCCGGCCGCTCCGCCGCGCCGCCCCCCGCAGCTCCGCGCCGACGTCACACTCTACCGCTCAACGTGCACTCTAACTAGGAGGTGAACGAACCCGGCTAGCCCAAACGGATACAAAGAAATAAAACACACATAATATTGTTCTAATATTAAAATGTAATGACACATTCTTTATCTAGGTGCTGCATAACATACATAAGAACGGGCATACTATAGTACCTATAATATCTAGGATACAAAACTACGAAGCTTCTATACCGGCGCGATACCCGCGCGGTCACAGACTTAACGCTAGGTGTTCGAGGAATAATATATAAATAAATCGTTAGTACGATCCTCCCGAGCTCGGGAAAGGTACACACTACACATATTAAAAATTAAGTACAATCATGGAGGATCGGCCGCCGCTGTAGATACTTTGGCAAGACACCGGGCGGCCGCCCTCGAAGGGGTCACTACAATAATTTCAACCGTATAATACTGAAAGAAGGACATTCTAAATATACAAAACGTGCAGCGCCCCCCCGGGCGCTCACAAATCTCAGAAGGCTCTAAACCTACTTAACTAATTTCAAATAATGCTACCGAGCGGGGATCTAGGTGTCGGTTCGGAGAGCGATGTCTTCCACGTTTGAATTTAAGACCTAGATCCGAGCCCGTTCAGGGGTGTACACGTGTGGCGTCCGACAGCTCTGCTGGGCGACGGACTCGTTCGGTCAGATAAGAAAACAAAAGAAGTCATGCTTACACCAGGGACAGTTGTCTCCTTCACACATCTAAGCGCCAGCGAGATGGCACGACTTAGTTCGTCTCTCTATCCGACTGAGGTGTACAAGCCGTCTCAGTCGCAGAGCAGAGGTGTCGGAGCTAGTGTATCTCGACCAGCGGGGAACACGGTCGAACAAGCTACCATGCATGTCATTCTACTCGCCGCTCGGCTATGTCTGGTCTTGGCAAGTCTAAGTAGGGCTAAGTGTTGAGTCGTCGATGCTTGTGGATAAGAATCATTAGATACTTGTATATTGAGCGTATTCAAATATTGTAATACAGAATACTGGCTTTCTTAACGGGTTAGGTTTTGAAACGTTAAAAGATGAATGATGAAGAATGAAGTAGAAATATGACACGGAAACAAAAATCTAAATACTATTTAATATCGATCGTTACTGAATTGCGTACGCCCTTTTTTTGGGAATGCAAATATTTCTGGATGTAGTTGCTGGGGCAAGATTTATTCTCTAATATGAATCCTCATCACAAAGCTAAAACGACACAAAATCTTACAAACAATTTAAGTACTGGGCAATCACATAAATGACAAGAATGATATAGAGCGGACCGAGTCCGCAAATTTCACCTTAAACCTAGGAATTGCACAAACACAACCATCAACCGTCTTTTTAATTAAATTATTAATATAATACTTGTCTAATCACAGAGTATAAGATTTCGAGTATTGCTTTCCATATCTAACCTACCTAATTTAAGTACTACGGTGAATAATATAAAAATACCGCGGTAGAGGCGTCGAGAGTGAGATTCTTTCGTGGAAGCCTTCCTATGTTTCTTCATTTAATATTGTAAATAATACTAATTTTCGGCAATAGGTAGCGACCTAAAGACATAGTTATTTTTAATTATATTGGAAGCTCCAATGATCAATAGATAGAGCTGCTTTCATTTTAGAGCAAGCAACACCGACACCGTGTTGCCAGTTGCAATGTATCTTTTTTTGACCTAATAATTATAAAATTGTATAATTTTTGTCGTTAACAGCTGGAAAACATTAAAAAATATAGGCATAAGTATCTCCAACTTAATCGTTAGATAATAATTATCGTAATATACATACTTCAAAAATTAAGTAAGAGTGCGACATAAAATATGTTGTCATGGATAACCTCCAATACATAATACAAATACTACCAGACATAGACGAGCAGATCACTACGGGGTATAATACTTAGCTTATTGTCAAAAATACACTCGGGGTGTTAGTTTGCATTCCCTTAAATGTTTCTAAACTAAATTGTATGTACTACCCGCACGACTACAGGGATACACTGGACGTTTGTAACTTTGTAATAAAATGGTTCAAGTCAAGAATTTTAATCTGCAATGGGGCATGCGACAATCGTAGATAAACATAATAAAAGTTCCTTTGATAACTTCGTTTAAGAATAGTCGAGATCCACCGTCCAGCAGTGTAAAGTTACAAACGTCCAGATATAATCATCTATCGCAGGCGATTGCCAAATGTATTAGTAGTAAGATATGGTACAATATTGCTTACAATTGATAGACGAAGACTGCTGTGCCGCCAGAGGTGCACGCGGTGGCTTTTTATATACAGATCAGTACTTAGCTTCTGTATCAATTTGGGTTGATAATTGACCTAAATTACTCATCAAGTCATCATAAACAACGACGCGATCGTACCGCTCCCACTAAAGTGGATAGAACGAAAAGCTTTTAGTCGATCGCGTTTCACACAGACAAAGAACTGCTTTACCGTACAAATCCATAAAGAGAGGAGCGGCGCCATCTAGCGCACGATAAAACAGTAATTTAATTTCGATATACGGGGTCGACGGTGAAGCACGACAGAGTAAAAACGTCGAGGTGCCGCGTTAACGGCGTCAGTAGAAAAAGCCATCGCGCCCACGTTTCGGGTGTATTAACTACTAATTCATACAAACGATGCCATGTAATGATTGCTTTTCAACTCGTTAGATATGTATGGGTGAGGTGGCGGGGGCCCGCGCGACGTGCGCTCGCGAGTGACGGGGAAGGGCGCCAAGTACAAAAAGCGGCAAACGAACCTCACGTGCGGCCGACGTGTCGTCGATCAGTCGATACTACCGATAATACGAATACGTTTGGCACAATTTTGTCGTTAATTAATGGCACGAAACTCTAATACTGATCGAGGGGATGGCGCACATCGGGCGGGCGCGGCCCACGACACGATCTACTCGTTAACATACGTAGCGGCGATGAGATTCGACGGGTACTCCGCGGAGTGAAAATAATACGACGTCCTGCCCACGATCGTGCACTATACACTACGAAATTACAAATTCAAAACAAAATATAATATAAGAGAATCACTCCCTTTAGACCGAACTAAATTACTTGAGATCTTCGCCTTACATTAAAGAAAGTTTAAATAAAAATGCGAATTCCTCGCTTTCGGTCCCGCATCGGGCCGAGGACGACTGCTCGTCGGGGGAACTGACTTAACCTACGTCGGCTAACCGACATCAATACTGATGCGGACCACGGCGAGACCGTCCGAAATGAGCTTAGGAACTGTTCGGGGAAACGTAATCGCGGGACGACCTAGCCGGAGGCGGGCGGGGGTTCTCACCGTGTCGCGCTTAGATGTACATCGGCACGCCGTACATGGCGCTCCAGTCCACGCCCTGGAAGGACGACATGTCGACGCCGGCGAGCGAGTAGGCGGCGCCGAACTGCGGCAGCGCGGGCTGTGGCGCAGGCGCGGGCGGCGCCACGAGCGTGGCGGGCGCGGCGGCGGCGGGCAGCGCGTACGGCGCGTACCGGTACGCGTGCGCGCCCACCGCCGGCACGGCGCCCACGCCGCCCGCCGCCGCATACACCAGTCCCCGCCCGGGCCGCAGCACCAGGCGCTTGCCCAGCGCCAGCGGCGCCGCCGCCACCGCCTCCTTGGGCTGCGCGCGCTTGCACTCCACCTTCTTGTTCTTTATCGTGTGGAAGTGGATGTCGCACACGCGCTCCACAGCCTCCTCGGAGTGGAAGGTGACGAAGCCGAAGCCGCGGTGCCGCTTGGTCTGCTGGTCCATCAGCATGACGGCGTCCTCGACGAGGCCGAACTGCGAGAAGTATGCGCGTACCTCATCGGCGGACGTGTCCTGGCCGACTCCGCCCACGAATATCTTTTTGGTCTTGGCCGGCTTGGGGGCCGACTTAGGCGTGGCGTGCTTGGGGTCGATGCGCTTGCCGTCCAGCGTGTGCACCGGCACGGCCAGGACCTTGTCCACGGACGAGGCCTCCTGAAACGTGATAAAGCCGAAGCCGCGCGAACGCTGCGCGCGGCGCGAGCTCAGTATCGGAAACGTAGCGGCTACTATGTTCGAATCGGTGCCACTAAAGATCCCGTTACACGTGTACTTTTATAATGTTACTTTTGCGATATTTAGTGGCACTGATCATGCAGAGATCGTGAACTAGTCGTAATTAATTACATACAAAAACTAATTTACTGACAAAACCGTAACAAAGTTAAGGGGTCAATGGGATTTACTTCATGCGTAATATTTACTTAACGGGAGTAAAATACATCTTATCGATAACTATGGATTATTTTGTCAACTCTTTCAATAAAATGTTAATTTCTACCGTACAAAATACTTATGGTATAGTTCAAATTCGACACTATGGTAGGAATCGATGGACACTAGACTAGCACAATTTCATCTAAAAATCCTACCAAGCAGAAATCCTTCGATTCTACCAAAACGGTTGTAATTAAATTTTCCCCAATGTTGCTAGACTAGAAATACTTCTTATTTCAAATTTGGCCTTAGTACGTTGTTTTAGCTATACTTCTAATGATGTGAGGGCTCGTCTTTTATTGTTCTTTAGGTAAATTAGTGTTGCTCCGATTATATTTTTACAATAAAAACTTATTTTTACTGTTGTATGACTATAAACATAAATTATTATGGTATGCAGTATGACATCAAATCAAATATCAGATTTGGAAAACAACAAACTACTCCAGACCTAAGTAAATAATACTTGAAATATTTAATGCTTAAGATATTTTAAAACATACTAACTGGTTTGAAAAATAAAAATATGTATAATTACATTTCATCATACTACATGGCAACACTGATTTACCAACGAGTAACTACCAATTTTAAAGTCAAGAAATTTGGAAAGATTTTTACTATAAGTAACCTAACAATATCTAGTATGTTAGTGATCTAGCATGCCATTTTAGTCTATTTAGTATGTCTTAGTGTACCTAATATACTCAATCAACCATAGCCCAACTATTATTTACTTTAGTGTACCACAAACACTCTCACCAATATACATTTCTGTACATATAATCCTTGCCTGTACCATGCTATTTTTATTAAGATTAATAAACGGTAAGTTTATAAATTATGTAGTATTCTTGTACCTAGTTTTTGGATATAACCAATCTTTTAAATCAACATGCAAAATACTTAATTTATATAAATTATAAACAAATCTATTGTAAAAAAAATATAGATAATATAATAAATATAGATGATAATATAGATAATATATTGCTAATAAAAATATCCATACTGTATATTATAGACATAGGTATTGGTTATACAATGTTTTGTCCTTGTTTGTCACATTACAATTGTGGCTTGACAGACAAGGGCAAAGCGTTATATAACTACTATGTCTGAACACACAGTGTGTTAAGGGGGATGTACTACATTTTCCATAGCTATTTTACATTGCTTATGGCTGTTGGCTTTATGAGATAAAGCAATTTTAAATGATTACAAAAAAAGTATTAAAAAAGTTAATAAAGGCAAAGATTCATGGTTATAGGGAAGGATAAAAGAATTGTTTATGGTACAATATAGCATATACATTGGTGAGTACCTAAGTCTACCTAAATCCAAAACATCCTAACAGCCAGATTCCTGACATTCAAATCTGTACACACTGACCAATTCATTGTATCACTCCACTTGGCATATAACTCGCTGTCTTTGGACAAATTATTCATTATTAAATAAGTTTCATTTAATATCTGCATTACTGTATGAAAAAAAAATTGAAAATTTAAACTAGTGCATAATGGCATTAGTCATTACTCATTTCATAATACATAGATCAGAAATTAAACAATGCAAATATTATACCCTACCCAATATTTCCAATCACTTTTATCATACTGTAAAACAAGCCATTGTACACTTATAATAATTATTGTAATGTGATTTACAGAAGTAATTAAAGATAATAACATTTTAAATTTTCACATTTTATAAGGTGCTTGTTTAAAGAGACATTTTTCTGAATGTTTGAACAATTAAATTTTTAAATTCTAACAATTTTCTAATGATTATTACCTATGTTTGATTGCATTCAATAATAAATGTCTCTTAAAAGCTATGCCTGGTAAATACCTGCTCAAGCCTTACCTGTGTTACCGGATCTTTCATAATAAGTACATCGGTGACTGCTCCAAACATTGCAAAATATTCTCTTAGCTTCTCGGAGCTTGTCTGCCAACTTAGTCCCCCAACAAACAGTTTACTAGGAGATGGGGAAGTTGTACCGGCGCCCGTCGCAACTGGAGTCGAACGTCCTGATGATGGTGAAGTTTCTAAAATGTTAAAATAACAAGTTACATTATTTTCAATTTTTATAAGTTTATTTTTGGAAAAAAAATAACAATATTAAACAATTTTACTTGACTAAACTAAATCCCTGCAGCTATCCTATTAAGTATACATTTTAATAGCTTTGGTTGTTAAATTTCATTATGCTATTACATTGGTTTTTTTCATTTATTATTACCTATCTGATGTGTTAATATGTGTTGCCACTTGCCAAATAGATAAAAGCAGCTTACTAAAGCAATATTAAAACTCTATACATAGTACACTAAAATATTACATTTTAAACAAGCATAAATCAACAATTTAAAACTGTTCCAAGAAAGGTCATTTATGGAGTCTGAAAACTCAATCTTTTGAGTCAATAGTGAAACTACTAATATGACTAACGAATTTTACTCACTTATTTGCTGTACTGCTATCTGCTGTTGCTGCTGTTGCTGTGCTGCTGCTGTGGCGGCTGCGTGGGCGGCAGCTTGGGCGCTCAGTACATGCGCCAGCTCGCCGCCCACCAGACCGCCTTCTACCACCTCCAACCCGCCCAGCGCGCCGCTGGAATACATCATCATCTTAGCACAAACAATCAATCACTAGACGATTTACAGTAAAATTTACGTAACGAAAGTCACGGAAGAATAGCCGCGTATCGGATTTAAGAATTTGCGTCAAACGCTTTCTAATACAAAACAAACGAAAATCGTTTTTAGCTATGGTTTCGTAATGGCCAGTATGAATTTGATTTGGAGCACGTTTAATAACCACAATAATGATAAGATCACCAGAAATAATAAAGAACACAATATTTACATTCCAATAAAAGCCAACATAGCACAAAATAATAATGTATTATTTATATTTTACTGAAACTTTTTTGGATTTCGAGATTCAAGTTTAAAACAAAAACTTTTTATCACTTGACAGTTGTCAATTTCAACAAAAATAGGTTGTCAGCTGTCAAGAATGGATTGACATTTTTTAAAATACCTACAATTTTATAAAAATATCTAAAGGGGATGATGGGGTCAATTGAGTTGCCTGGATAAAACATAAATTCACTGAATCTCATTAGGTTAACAAACAACTCGTAGTTCGTTTAAATTTTAAAGTCCCTCGTAGATTTACTAACACTTTCTTCGTCGTTGTGTAATAGAATATAAACATTAAACAACGAAAAATATAAACAATACACAGACAAATAAGAGATAGTACTACGGAAACAATACTTTTTAGAATGGTTATTAAAGATCCATCATACGGGTTGTACTCAGGGTTCCCTGCAGGCTGCAACCGTCCGGTTTTCGACCGGACTGTTGGATTTTAGAAGAAATTGTTGTGGTGGTCACTATATAACTTCCGACCGGATGCAATTTGTCCGGTCACTTAAAAAATGTTACCACGGTCCGCGACACTGCTATTTCGCCAGCGACGCGGCGGCGGGCGTAGGCGTTATAGACAGCATGCGGCATGCATGTTCATTGTTCAACTATAATTTACCCTGTTCAGAGTTTGAAGAATTTCTAAGAACAGGTGCAGGAAAACTACTTGTCAAAAATGTTAAAAACGAGAGCAAGTACAATTTTGAGACAAAATAATTTTCGTATATTTTAGGTACCTATTTATTATTTTGATAAGTACTTACATTTATATCTATACCTACATATTATAAAACAAAGTCGCTGTTTTCCCTTATGTCCCTTTGTTCCTTTTAATCTTTAAAACTACGTAACGGATTTTGATGATCCTTTCAGTGTTAGATAGCCCATTCATCGAGGAAGGCTATAGGCTATATTTTATCACGTTAAGACTAATAGGAGCGAAGAAATAGAGGAAAATGTGGAAAAAACGGGTGAAATTATTTGAAAGGGCTAACTTGAACGCGCTAATCTCAGGAACTAGTCCGATTTGAAAAATTCTTTCAGTGTTAATTTATTGAGGAAATATTTTTACACGCTAAGACTAATAAGAGAATGTGGAAAAACGGAGAAAATTATTAGAAAGGGCTTATCTTGCGAACTACTGGAGCAATTTTCATATTATTTGGCACAGATAAGAAGTAGACCACGTGAAGGATCATAGGCTATCGATTTTAATAATTTTTTCAGTGGCTATAATATATTTTATAACCGTGCGACGCCGGGGCGGGTCGCTAGTCTTTAATAAAACTTTCATTAGTAAAATTTTTTTTTCAACTATTTTTGTGACTAGATGAACAAACTGTTCTACGGTTAGGTGGGTGCAAAAAGTTTGTGATTTTTTCCTATATGGCGCAATAAACTGTTTTGACTATTAATTATTATTACTTATTTAATTTGCTGTCCAGTTATGGCGGCTGAAAAAGTTAGCAACCCTGGTTGTACCTACTTAGATCAAACAACATGAAGACTGGTATAATTCTCGTAAATTGCCGAATCCTGACCATAGCGGTCATTGACCCCTTGTCAAAGACCTGGTAAAGTTGTAATATTTCATCGTTGTCTATACAAACCGCGATTGCTCAATTTCTCATGTGACTCGCTTATTTAGTGGAGAAATTCCACCCTTTCTTTTAATTAATAAATATTTTGTCATAACATACATAGCAGATAATAGAATAAACAAATAGCGAATGCCGCACTAGCTCTATCCATTAAATTGGTCAGAGGTGAAACTTGATCAATTTGTCACGATCTAGAAATCCGTAATAACGTGGTCAGACTTACTTTCGAACGAACTTACTTTTCAGAAGTAAGTATTTTTGTTGCTTTTGTTTTGTTTTTATTAATATAGGTATCATTATGTTAAGACGGATAAAGAATACTCATAAAAACGACCATGATTTTTCATTAGTCTGTAAGGAACCAGGCCGGTTTTTATCTATGCAGTTTGATGATTTTTATGTAAAAAATCTGAATCTTTTGCATGGGACGGCATATCGTAAAGATAAATTATTATTATTATTTTTTATGAAATTAGGGAGCAAACGAGCAAACGGGTCACCTGATGGAAAGCAACTTCCGTCGCCCATGGACACTCGCAGCATCAGAAGAGCTGCAGATGCGTTGCCGACCTTTTAAGAGGGAATAGGGTAATAGGGGAGGGTAGGGATGGGAAGGGAATAGGGGAGGGTAGGGAAGGGAATAGGGTAGGGGATTGGGCCTCCGGTAAACTCACTCACTCGGCGAAACACAGCGCAAGCGCTGTTTCACGCCGGTTTTCTGTGAGAACGTGGTATTTGTCCGGTCGAGCCGGCCCATTCGTACCGAAGTATGGCTCTCCCACGTATAAATTATTAATGATCTATTAATGATACATAATTATTATTATCTATCTTATATATAAAAATGGATTTTCAAATGTGTTAGTCGCGCTAAAACTCGAAAACGGCTGAACGGATTGGGCTGATTTTAGTCTTAAAATATTCGTAGAAGTCCAGGGAAGGTTTTAAATTGACACGAAGTTCACCGGGACAGCTAACGCTATAACTCGATAAGCTGAACCGATTCTGATAATTTTAGTCTTAAAATAATCTTTGAAGTCCAGGGAAGGTTTTTAAGTGACACGAAGTTCACCGGGACAGCTAGTTTAATATATTTTATGTATCTAGTAGCGTAGGTAAATTATTTTAGAACTATGGAAAAGTTTCATACAAAAAATGGTACGATAGGGAAAAGCAACAAATAAAACACTAGCCATTCTAATAATTTTCTCCTTGTACGAGTACTGGCTTTTGCAGCCAGGCGGCAGGTTGTAGAGCGCGTGAATTACACTTGAAGCGAAATGGAATACTCCAATTGGAGCCTCTCGAAAACTGGCCGCCTGCGAATCTCATCATATGGGACGCTCAGGTCATTGACCTATTTTAGTCAGCAAGTAGTAAGTACAGACTTTTTTATATTTTGACGGTATCGTTACTAGTAAATTCGCAACAATAACGGGGTGTTTGCACATTTAGATAAACGTTTAATGAATTAAATTTTTTTGTTAAGGAAAATCGATAGTTGATTGAGGGTGGCTTCATTGAGGGTGTGGTGCCCTGGGGTGGGTGAGGGCGCGTTGCGCGCCGGCGCGAAGTCGCGGGGCGGCCACGCTGCCTCACGCGCTGCCTCACACGCCGCCCGACACCCGCCACGAGCGCCTCGCACGCTCCCGCCATATTGTCCTGTCACAGCAGTACGTGCTAGCTACTGCTGCGCCGGGACAAGCCGGTGGTGGCGATGCAATAGCATCAGAACGATCGACTACAGAAAAATACTCGGTGTCGTGTTACGTCCTCAAGTATATTCGGCAGTTGGGCAGTGCTACGATTTCAGACCAGGTTTTTTCGTAGTGTCAGTGTACTTTACGTGTCCGTGTTATCATATTGTGTGAGTGCTAAGTAGCAGTAATGATTTTATATAAGTAGGTCGCTAATAAAGCACAATAGTGGTTAAAATTGATCACATCTAGAGGGTGCATATATCGAGCGGTGTACCGCGCACGCGCGCGCCATCTTTCCCTGCATCCGGCCATTTTCCTCGGGGTTAACGTTCCAATATTAAACACACCCCAAATTTTATTCGTCTTCAGAATTCAGATACATCACTTTAGCCTTTGAATTTTTAACCATACTGTAAATTGTTTTATTCTTTTTGTAGAATTTTTAAGCATTCTGCAAATTGTTTTATTATTTGTATATATTTTGTTCCTTAAGGTATTATATTTTTTGAACTTTCTAATCATAGCTAGATGCTGATATAGAATGATTTTTTTATTTGTTTTTCGTTTAAAAAATATTAAGGACTTAAGTTAGTTCTTAGTAGTGCAAATTTTTCTATCATGTACAAGCTTAATTATATTATTAACCGAAATTTATTTCAGATCTTATTCGGTGAAAAATGTATGGGGAACACGTATATACACCGTTATTTCCCATGGGTATGCGATGTAGTGCTGGGCAAAATCTTCAACACCGAGAAAATAAAGGAGAAACGAGCAATGTGTTACGAAAATGCCTTCTGTGTCACGGCATATCCATGGGAAACACGTTCCTAAATCGTTTTTTCCCGTGGGCATGCGAAGTGGTGCTAGACATAATTTCAACGAGATCCAAGAATATTGATTGAAGACAATTTAAGATAATAATATATTGGTAAAGACAGTTTTTCTAGAGTAAATCCTATTTTAGGGTGGGTTGCACCAACTTACTTCAACTATAACTTTAACTACAATGCAAAATGTCAAATCTTTGGTTTAAGTCAATAATTTTACCTTGAGCTCAACAAGGCTTTAAATGAACGTGGCGAAAAAAGGAACTAACGCTGTCATCATACAAAAACACATTTTTGACAGTTCTCCTTTACCAGCAGCGCCACCGCCCACGTTCATTTAAAGCCTTATGTCAGACCAGCTGTCATCTGTCAAATTCTGTGATCAAAGTTAAGGTTAAAGTTACCTAATGTTAGCCTTAACTATAACCATAACTTTGACCATAACTGTAACTATAACCAGGCCTCTGGTGCAACCCACCTTTAGTAAGTCCTTTTTTTATAGCAAATCGTCTACGTCTACGGTTTTTTAGGGTTCTGTACCCAAAGGTTAAAAACGGGACTCTATTACTGAGACTTCGATGTCTGTCCGTCATTCACAAAATCCTTAATTATATTTTTTCTTTAATATTTATTATTTAATAATATAAAAAAATCAGGGGGGCTCCCATAAAAGAAACACAATTTTTTGCCTACTTTCGCTCCATAACGGTACGAACCCTTAGTGCGCAAGTCTGACTCGCACTTGGCCGATTTTTTTGTTATTTCCAATGAATGTGCATAATGCAATATTGGGCAAACAATTATCCCTCAGTCCTCACTTAATTTAATACTAGCTGTTTGACCGAGCTTTGCTCGGTATTCGATAAAACACGAATAAAATGAAATTTTCTAAAAATGATTCCCTAGCTAGATCGATTTATCGCCCCCGATATATACTAAATTTCATGTAAATCGTTGGAGCCGAATCCAAGATTCCAATTATATACTTATATACAAGTTTTTTTTTTTAAACAATAAAGAAAATACAATCATAAGCTAAATCTAATACAGTGTAATATAAACCATTACTGGTTTTTGCGCACACTGTCATTCGTCTTCGACAGCTCTTTTTAATTTTAAACAATATACAAATGTAGTGTTTAGGGAATGCAAATCTCTTATAAGTTTATGAATACAATACCGCGAGATCTCGCCAATTTCGAGATCTCGCGAGATTAGCAGTTTGGAGGTTTTTTTTTTTTGCAAATGATCACAAATTCACAATATTTGAATACATTACGAAAAAAAGAAAAAAATGCTCGTTTAAAAATATAAGCTTTATTTCGGCACTTATATTAGATGGATGTCGCCATTTCTAAAAACTTCATCATTTAAATTTTGTCATTTTGTATGAGATTCATTAGTTCCATTTTCTGACACATTCATCAAGAGGGTCGGTACTCGGTGCACAATGTTTTGTCCACGGACGTAAAAAATTTTACGTCCGTGGTTTTGTCGGCGTTCTTACGAGAATTGTCTTTATGTTGCCAGCATTTAAGGTTGTCAGGGATAAATTAATTTTAAAAAGATCAGTAGGATGTAGAAGCCTAGAATAATTATCAAGCAATTATATGATAAGTCATTACAAGCATAAGAATTTACACTGTAGTCACAAAGTGACCACTTTCCCCTTAGGAACCACTTTAGGGGCCTATATACCTAACACTAGCGCTACTCATAGTTTAATTATTCTATTTTAAGAAAACCAGACCAAATAAAAAAAAAGAATCAGAACATTAATGCTGTGTGTGATTTTAGTTTTAAGATAACAAATAATAATATTATGTGGTAGTACTTAATAAATAAATAAATATTATTTAGGAGGATTTTCAATTACGATCACAAATCAGTCAGATTCAGAAATATCATTCAGGACAACGTCTGTCAGGTGAAAGGTCCGCTGGTATTATTATAAAATATTATCGGCTGCCGCATAACAATTGAAAATCAATTGTGTATGCGATACCCACGATGGACGTGTTAACTTATAATGAATAATTGAGAAAATACATCTAACCATCGATTTCTAGATATGATATACTTACTAGCAGGGCCCCCGTAAGGGTTACTGGCGCCTGTGTGCAAAAAAAGGATTTTGGCGCCCCTTTAGGCAAATTTTTTGGGACCTTGGTTTTGGCGCCCCTAAAGATGGCAATTTGGCGCCCCTAGAGAATGGCGCCCGTGTGCATTGCACACATTGCACATATGGTAGCGGGGCTTACTAGCTAAAAGCCGAGCTTTGTGAGGGCTTGCATCATTTTTCTGCATGGTTATAATCTAAGGCAGTTTTTTTTTTGTATTTTAATAGTAACTAAACCTTGAGTGATCGATGATAACACATCTACATAATATAAATAAAAATTACTATCTAGCACAAATCAATAAGCGTGATAGTTTTTCCGTAAAGTTTACCACAAAATGTACAGGTTGTGGGAAATACTAGGGCTCGCTTCGCTCTCCCAGAAAATATTATGTGACAAATTTTTGAGATATGTAACCCCTTTCACCTATACCTTCATTGGTTATGCCTCTCCCTAATATAAAAAAAATATTGCTTTAAAATAACAAAATTTATATTGCGACGGCTGGCAGTAAGGGGGCGTCCACAAATTACATGAGGGGGAGGGGGTCGAGTCAAATCTCATCTAATCTTACGTTGGAGAGAGGGGGGGTCTTTCACAGCGATTTTGAAAATATAATATTGTTTCAAAATATGTTAATGATTCAAACTTCAGGTCAATTTATACTAGCGCAGATTCGAAGCGTATCCTAAGTCTTTACAGAAATCCTAAATCTTTACAGAAAGCCTTATAAATAAATATCTAAAAAGAGTGAAATTTTTATTTTTAACAAAAAAGTAAAACCGACTTCCAAGTAAAAACAATAACATTACTTATTCTTAAATGAACTAAAAGGTATTAAATAACTCTTACTCTTTAGTAGTGCCTCTTTTAGTATTTGCCTAAACTGCAATTAGGTAGGTATAACTCTGTAGTCTGTATACAATCTTCATAATTTTGAAGGCGGTGCCAGTCCAAAAAAAATTAAATATTTTGTCATAGAATTCACGAGTCTGAGCTGGTACCTACTTCGAAATAATGAAGATTGTATACAGAGTTATAGTTAAGGTTTAGGCAAATACTGAAAGAGTAAGAGTATATAGAAGAGTAACAGTTATTTAAATACTTTTTAGTTCATTTAAGAATAAGCAAAGTTATTGTTTTTACTAGGAGGTCGGTTTTAATTTTTATTTTTTTGTTAAAAAATAATTTATTATGGAATTCTTTAAACCAGTGCAGCGGTAGGCAACAGGCGCAAAAAGGCAGGTTTGCGGACCGCGAAAGGTCGGATTGCGGACCGCGAAAGGTCGGATTTCGGACCGCGAAATATTGTAATGTATTTTATACCAAGTATAAATTAATACGTCATAGATAAGGTATACGTATTACGTATACCTTAATTAATTAAAATAATATTTTTAAGCACTTGTCCTATGTAGGACAAGTGTCTTTTTTTCTGGACCTCGTTAAAATTTTCCCACAGTATCCGGACTCCACCTAAAATTACCTGCCGACCCCTGCTTTAAGCTCTTGTTTACCTTAGATGTTATTGCAACTTGAAACTTATAAAATACGATTATTTTTTACCATTTATTCAAAATATTTTTTTTTAATGCAAAAAGGAAAAGTCTTTACTCTAATAACTTTTAGTTTACTTAAGTGAATCCAAAGTTTTAAGAAAGTTTAAAAATGTAACTTATAATTTCCTATAAAAAATATAAAATATATTCATGAGACATAAACAAAAAGAATCGCTTTTCCTCGGAACCCTCATTGAATATAGTTTAATGAACGAAGCTTCAAAAAAGGAAAAAATGTGCCGAGGACGACAAATTGCGATGTCATCTCAGGTTTTTTCCTTGCCTTTCCTTGAAACTATTCATCAATAGGAAATGTTCTTTTTTTTAATAGTTTTGTTCTCAATTCAATTGTTTTGACATAAAAAGAGATTAGTTATATACTTTTGTTTTTTTTGTATATAATGCTGTTAAATTATTGATGGAATAGATGCTTGGGTAATCAGGGCGATCGCAGCGAGCGCTATAGTGTATCCCACAACTACATTTTGTGGTACACTTTACGGAAAAACTGTCACACCTATTGATTTGTGCTTTAAGAATTAAGAAAGTAATTTTTATTTATATTACATATAAGTAGATGTGTTATCATCGATCAGTCAAGGTTTGGTTACTATTAAAAAAACTGCCTTAAAGATTATTACCACGTAGAAAAATGACCCGAGCTCTAACAAAGCTCGGCTTTTAGCTAGTAAGTATATCATATCTAGAAATCGATGGTTTAATTATTAAACCAAAATCACCTTATGAATTTCGAAGAGTTCCTTCGATATATCTTCGATACTCATGGATCCCATCATCAGGTCACCACTTTTATGAACATGACAACAAATTGGAGTGAAACCTAATACAACAAAATAAAAATTTTGAAAATCGGTCCACAAACGGCGGAATAATCGTTGAAAATACAAAAAATATCCACAGCCGAATATATAATTATTATATAACCTCCTCTTTATTGGAAGTCGGTTAAAAAATGCTTCTAACTTACGTGTAGTAAAAAGGACAAAAATGGCAAATTACCAAGCTTGTTTCTGACTGTGACGAAGCAACGTTAAAAAAGTGCGGATAACTATCTTAGGGTTGACAGTATTATAAAAAGTTTTTGCCGGCCGCAGCTATTTGAGGATGATGTAAGCGAATTTGTGGTACCGTTTGAGCAGGAGGCGGATAGAAACCTATTGATTGGGGACCGCTTAATGACACTTTCGATTTATTTAATGATGGCATTTACGTTGTATACCGCTTGTGAACGTATTTAATATATTTACTTTGAAGCTGTATTTATTACTGTCATTCGATGGGCAATTATGTCGTCTTTGGTAATAAATCGTATAAATAACGATACTTTAGGCTCAAATGATGTATTTAGGTGTTAAATTGTTATTTGAAAGTAAGTAGGTTACTAACAAGAACTACCTACTTTTGATTGTGAGAGCAATAATTTAACTAATTTAATTTGATTCTGAATAATGTGTATTTTAGCATGTTTTATGTGTTTAAAGGTTCACTATGATTTCTATAATAAAATAGACACCTGAGTGTTCTAGTGAAACTCAGGTCTTAATACGTTACTTAACTTAGTTAGATATAGGTAAAAGTACATTAAATACATACCTACTATTATAAGAAAGAAGTGAATTGTATTTAAATACCTAAAGTCCCGTCTCTAGTCTCTACTATAATTTATTATAAAGTTAATGGACAAGAAACGAAGAGATAAACCGAAAGCGATAACACCCACAGGCGCTTAATCATAAACTCGTCCCTACTGTGAGGCCAATAAAAGGGACAAAAGATTAGCCCAGCGGTAATTGCCAATTGATCTGGAAAAATGAATTATCTACTTCGGTATAAACTTTTGTTTCATCGCCTTTAAGAATTTTTATTGAAAAAGGTTAAGTATTAATAAAAGTTACTATAGTCACGTGAAAACCTCGATTGCAGTGTATATTTTTACCTTCCGAGATTTCGTATGAAGTACATAGAATGAAAATTCAAGTAAGGCGCTTTGCAGACGAAGGGGCGGGGCGGGCCGGTCAGTTTCGCCGCAAACGATAGCACAAAGGGAATCCTATATTACCAACGCACACGGTGGGCAAAAAGACCGGGCCGCAGGTGACCGGCGGGCACTGGCGGCGCATGGCCGTGGCAGCCCGCCGTGGATCACACAAACCAGTTTACATGCAGTAACGTAGACGGCCGGCGTGTGCTTTGTGTACGCGGCGCGGGCAGCCGCAGACATCGACGGGCGTACGCAGCGAAGTTGACCGGCCCGCCCCGCCCCATCGTCTGCACAGCGCCTTAGATGCTGTGCTAAGTCACAATCAACCTAATCTTATAGAATTGGAACTGTAAATGGCTTTGCTACTACTAGCTATGAAATGTGTATTAGCATTTTATAGCTAGTAGTACCTATTACCATTTACCATATCACATTTTTGGGTCTATTTAATTTTGTCAACAAGTACATTTTGTCCAAAAACTTCCGAGTCACCAAAATAACTGCGATTGATAGTTAATCAAATTCACCCTAGCTACCCTGTCATCAACAAACAAGGGACAAAAGATTATCTCTTCAGTTTTTGCGCCATCCGCCCGTTCGAGTGGAAACCTGCGTTTTATGGCAACCCTCAGTACCGCCATTAGGCGACACAGAATAATATATTATTATCACATTTTCATGCTTGCGTTTGATTTTCGCTATTACTTTTAGCAGTTAGAATATGCAGTATTAAAAATGCTTTTATTTTCCTTTATAATATACCTACTTACCTAGGTCTCCTTTACTAAATATTGAGAAACTGTTGAGTAAATAGAATTTTAATAAGTACATTATATATTATATTACTTATCTATATTAGTTTTCACGTCTTAATTTCTTAAAGATAGAGAAATTCTACCAAACCATTAATTGTATGTTCTATGAATTAAAGATAAGTATCGAAGGACCCCAGTCTCCCCTTTGCTATAATCTGTAGCGTAAGTGCATACAACTTGCAAGAAAAACCATAAAGATATTCATCATAATATCATTTGAAAAACTCAAAGCAATAAAGTTAATAGGGTATAGGTATACAATTATAGCGGAAAGGTAGGTATATACTAGGTACATATATTAACTTTATGAAAATATAAACTCACGAGTCGGCATCTGGCGATAGACTTTTTATTAAAATCTTTTCAAATCTAAAAATTACCTGTAACAAAAATGTTTCGTATTAGTAATGAATATTTTTTTTTTATTCTCAAGCATTTGAGATAGTCAGCTGAGATTCATGAAAAAAGCCATCTGTTGGTACTTTTTTGGAACTAGAACAATACTCATAATTCACGGTAGTACGGTCGGGTACCGCTAGGTGGCACTTATCGAACCCAACGACGCACGACTACGTCTTATTGATCCCAAAGCTCGACACCAAGGTCCAAAAGTGGAGTAAATATATCCCGAACCGAGTAATAAATTCAGTTTTCCTCGAATCTGTGTCAAATACTCAATTTAAGAGCCAGAATTTCTCAATAATTTTACGATTTTCCGTTTTCGCCCTCGCATTTCTAAGCAAATCCCGATAAAGAAAAGGTATGCGATTCATACCGCATGACTTCAAGTAATAAAATCGTCAGCTAAATGAATGAATTAGATTCTATTTGACTGTGTAACTAAGTTACATTTTTAGGGTTCCGTAGTCAACCAAACAAGGAACCCTTATAGGTACGGTCTGTCCAGCCGTCCGTCTGTCTGTCCGCGGTTTTGCCCAGAGACTAAAGGGCCTACAAAGCCGTTATTCGGCATGAATGCACATCTTACTGATGCCCACAAAATTATATATAAAATCTTTAAAAAAAATTTACGGGACCTCCCCTACACATCAATGCGGGGGTGATTTTTTTTTCGTCGATTATGTCGTTGGATAGTTTTTTTTTTAATATTACGAGTATTTAAAGATCATTTTCCGATTTAGGGACCCATTTGTGAAATATGAAGTTTTAAAGTGGAAAAAATCGTTAGAGTCCCCCCGTTCTACCAACTAAACGGTTGCTTCTGAAAATGTGAAAAAATTCACGGGAGTAGGAAATATGCTAAATTTAAAAGAAAACTTCACGGATAAGAAGAAGTTACCGAGTAATAGTCGATCAACTAAAAAAAATTTATTCGTGGAAGTACAAAGGAACTAGCGGTACTACGGAACCCTATATTGCGCGTGGCACAACACGCACTTGACCGGTATTTTATTACTTCAATATTTCATTTAAATAAGACGTTGCTTGCAACGTCTAATTTACTAATTCTTGTGTATTACCTATATACCTATAGTCCAAATTCGTTAAGGCGCGGGAAGAGTGTAGGTATTTTTTCGGGATGAAAACCATTCTTTGTATTTATTATAGATACTTGAACTCCTGCGAGTCCAAATATATCTTTATCAAATTTCATTAAAATAAGTTCAGCGGTTTTGGCTTGAAGAGGTAATAGACAGACCGACACACCGCATATACGACATAATCTAGTATTCTAGCACCAGCATATCTAGTGTAGATAGACTTATTTTACCTAGATAATATGATACTTAGGGCCTGTTTCACCACTTCCTGATAAGGTGCCGGATAGGCTTATTTGACAGATTCTCCATACTCTATCTGTCAAGTTAGGTGGTGGATGCCTTATCAGGAAGTGGTGAAACAGGCCCTTAGTCATGTATTAAAATTTGGTGAAAGCTATATCCTTCCTACTTAAACCTAACTGACCCTTACACGTTGAGAACATGCAACAAGTATATCTTTGGGGTTGTAAAAATATGTAAGTATTAAGTTATTTATAAAAAATGTACCTACGTAATAGACGCTACGTAGGTAAGAATTCTTGAGGAGTTCTTCGGGAAATCAAACAAAACCATATGCTATTATTAGGCGTCTAGGTTAAAGAGAACGAGAAACATAATTGAATTGAAAATATCATTCGTAATAATAATAATGTAAACAATAATAACAATGGTACATATTCAGTGGCGGACAAGACCTTTTGATGTTTTTTTTGTATTTTTTTATGAAATAAGGGGGCAAACGAGCGAACGGATCACCTGATGGAAAGCAACTTCCGTCGCCCATGGACACTCGCAGCATCAAAAGAGCTGCAGGTGCGTTGCCGGCCTTTTAAGAGGGAATAGGGTAATAGGGAAGGGTAGGGAAGGGAATAGGGGAGGGCAGGGAAGGAAATAGGGGAGGGTAGGGAAGGTTTTCCCTTCCCTCGAGGCGCGAGGCTTACGCCGTTTCTGTAAGTACTGCTTAGTTACTTGTGAAGTTGTGAATAATAAATTAATTGGAACCCCAATTTTCGTAACTATTTGTGATACAATCAAGTTTCGTTTTGCGCGATGAATGTTTGATTACATAGATTAATAACTAGGTTTAGGCCTGTTAAGAACATTTCTTATTGTTGTTTTTTCATAATAAATAATATTATGATATCAAAATTTATAATTGAATAGTGGCCTGTGACTGCCTTTACGTTTCGCTTATTATCAAGATAACACAACATCAACGCGAGAGAGAGTTTAAAGTTAGCTCTTACATGATCTTGTCAACGGTACAAGATTGCTCTCTACAAACTCCGAGGCAAAATAAATTTGAACCGATTATTATAGTTCCAATTTCCACCGCTAGGCGAGTTACGAGCGCGCGTGTCGCGCTGCCTCTACAAGCGCCAGGCTATAGTTTATCTGTGTTTGCCAAGTCTGAAATGAATTTGAGCTTCGGCAAACTATTTAATCGCTACCATGCTAAGCTATTACGACGTGCATCGACATTTTTGATACTCTATGGAAATTTGGACCCAGACCATAAAGTTAATATATCTAGCGGAATAGAGCAACAATCTCGAGCTTTCAAACGAAACCGAAATTGGTTTCATCTGTGTGCAAAATTATGTGTACGTATATACTTACGAAAGCATGATTGAACATGAATTCTATGAGATTAAATTGTCAACGTGCGGCACGTGCCGACTGGACGTCAAAAAGAGTGCTGCTGTCATGTATCACACGTCTCTTTTTACCACGCAGTGTTACTGATAGTGACATCTCGCTTGCTCAGGCCTTTGTTACTCTATTCCGCTAGGTATATTAACTTTATGATCCAGACAGGTATCATGTAAAGATTATTCAGAATTCATGGATGTAGCCGAGGGTTTAGTGGAAAAATTTGAAGAAATAGATGCCAGGAATCTAAGAAGTATGTAGTAGGTACTAGGTACTACAGCTTGGTATTATGCTATCTATATTATAACTTGGTACAATCGTTTCGCCTGCAACAGTCGACAACGGTGCGAACGTTGGAGGTCCGCTGTAATATTAACAAAGCTAATTAGGCAAAGGTCGCGACTCGAGCTCTACAATATTCGCTCCAAAATCACGCTACGATGTATTTCACACCACGTTGGTCTGGAAATATCAGAAAATATGTTGTATATTTTTTTATTTAATGTGTTTAAAGATGTGTTGTTAATATTTGAATAGGAATACGTATCTTCTATACGAAGTGACATTTAATA
Source organism: Aricia agestis (assembly GCF_905147365.1). NCBI lineage: Eukaryota > Metazoa > Arthropoda > Insecta > Lepidoptera > Lycaenidae > Aricia > Aricia agestis. Next base: position 16,241,793 of record NC_056408.1, on the reverse strand, counting down.
TTAGCCATATACTACCTAGGAATTGAGGATATCTACCTAAATTATTACCTGTATGTTAGTGCACTCGGTATAAGGGTACGACCACTCAATACGTTACTATGATTTTTTTTCTGAGTCTTTCAGATTATAAAATCCTTACTAAGAGAAAATTTAAGAAAAGAGAGCAAAAATGCATAAAAAATATCAACAGCGAGGTTGGAAATAAAAAATACAAAGATTTGCTGCAATGCCAGGCGCAATCCCAAACGTTCTAGCTTTTTTGTATTTGTGTTTTTAATTTCGCCGTTAAATTCATCAAATATAACTTGACTGAAGACCTAGTTCATCGTTAACCTTACAACCAAATAGTAGTTAGTAAATAGGAGGCCGATTTCCCATAAAGCATAGAATCAGGCGCTGGCGCGCATAATGAGAGCGCAATTTAGTGTCTATTTGCGCGCCCAAACGGAATTAGATAGCGGGATTTACCGATTCGCAGATTGGATTTCAGCACCGCTATTTTTATTTTCGAAATTAAATCGTTTGCAAATACTATTTATAGGTAGCGGTTTGACATTAAGCTGTTTTAAATTTAATTTAATTGGTGTTTTCTTTGCATTTGTACACTCAATTGAGACCCTTCTACTTGACTGTTTTGCTACAATAAAGAAGAAACAGGTACCTTTGGCGCTACGAATACTCTACCACAGATAAGATTAGTACCAACCCCATTTATATCTTATATCATCATTAGCCATCACTATCCAATGTCTCCTTCGGGACTCAAATTATGCCCATACTAAATTTCAGCAAAATAGGTTCAGCGTTTTGGGCGTGAAGACGTAACAGACAGATAGACAGACGGACATACAAACAGATACACTTTCGCATTCGTAATATTAAGTATGGATGTTTAGGGCCTGTTTCACCACTTCCTGATAAGTGACGAATAGGCTATCCACCAATTAGCTTGGCAGATCAAGTATGGGGAATCTGTCAAAAAAGTTGTGAATAGCCTATTCGGAACTTTATCAGAAAGTGGTGAAACAGGCCCTAGATGTTTTAAGTACAATAAAGAACGTATTTAATTAGCATACTTCAATGTACCTGTAAAAAGTACCTTTAAAGCATAGCTCTTCCACATGAAACCCTAAAACTCTTCATGAAAATGGAGGCTAAAAGTTTCATAACTATATTAGCGCGGATCAAATGGCAGTTTAACCGGATTTGTTTCGAGAGGGGGAGAAGGGGGAGAGGGGGGAGGGAGTACTACAGCAGGTCAATATATGATGACACCGCCACCCAAACTGTTGCAGCTCTTACAGGTGTGTTTTACAACGGCAACGTATGTAACGTGTTGCTTGCAAGTTTAGTGGTAGCAAATTGTTTCTAAATTTTTCTATAAATGAGTTTGAAGTATATTTTAGAAGATTCAATGACTTTACGAGGCAATGAAAGGTGATATTATATGTGTTAATTTTAGGTTTCTTAGCAAAAACTTTTACTTGTAAAACCAACATACTTTAAAAAAATATGTCTTCTAGTTCTTTAAGCCTTTTATCATAATCTTATGGAGGAGTTTGTTCCAAAATTATTGGAGCGATTTTAATGAAAATATCGTATTGATCCTAATTCATTTTTAAAATGAAAATTGTGACGATTTCCTTTTAGCACAATTACAGAGTAGACCCTGGAGTACATAGGCTAATTTTATTGCGGGAATTGTACGGTTACCGTGGGATGTTATCTAGTATTACCACGAGAGGCGTCTAGTATCCATTAAAACGAGTCATTTCAAAGTGTACATTCAATGTATCCTTTACATACAGTTTGAGCGCCACTGGGCTAGTGCTCTGTGTGCACAGCTCTATGCAGTATTAATTTATTTGCACAACGTTTTGATGTACCTATGAAATCTATTCCCTCGGGACGTCATAGCTGCGAGTTATTTTAAATTTAGCTTCTAGATATTGTTATCAATTTTGGACGCGCATAACTGAAGATAATAAGAACCGTACACCGTCCTCCGATGAAAAGTAGCGTATGCCTTAGTTTTCGAAACTGTTCTTTTCAATTTAAGTTAATAGAGCATTCTGTTATTTTATAAATGTCTCTTAAAGTATCAACATCCCAAGCAAAAAATATATATCTTCTTCTTCTTAATATTATATAAAATTCTCGTGTCACAATGCTAGATAGCGTACTCCTCCGAACTTTACTGATTTTAACGAATAAATACCACGTTCTCACAGAAAACCGGCGTGAAACAGCGCTTGCGCTGTGTTTCGCCGAGTGACTGAGTTTACCGGAGGCCAAATCCCCTACCCTATTCCCTTTCCTACCCTCCCCTATTCCCTTCCCTTCCCTACCCTCCCCTATTACCCTATTCCCTCTTAAAAGGCCGGCAACGCACATGCAGCTCTTCTGATGCTGCGAGTGTCCATGGGCGACGGAAGTTGCTTTCCATCAGGTGACCCGTTTGCTCGTTTGCCCCCTTATTTCATAAAAAAAAAAAAAAAATTTATATGCATATTCAGTGGGTCTGAGAATCGGCTACTGGGTACTTTTAAGAGGATACAACAGGGGCTAGAGAAATGAAAAAAAAGTACGTGTAATATCTATAGCTGTCTCCCTTACCTCAAGCCGATACCGCAGAACGCGATAGAGACAACTGCAGAAAATCCAGAAAATCAACGATTCGTTGTCCCCTGATTTTTTCTCCAAAACTTAACCGATTTAAGTACTTTTTTCATTAAAGATTAAAAAAAGGCTTGAGCTGTGTTCCTATGTTTTGCTTTTTTTGTATAATCTAGCCAAATCTGTTTTCTGGACGTTTGAACACAGCGGAAAATCTGGCCATTTTTTTGGGTTTTTGAACGTTCATATCTTATTTAATAGTTAAATTATGAAAAAAAAGAAAACATAGGGACATTGTATTAGTGGCCGTAGATATTCAGGAAAAAAATTATAACTCTACTAGCATTATCCAGGGAGGAAACAGGGGACAACGTTTGTATGGAAAAAAGGGCGGTGTGGAATCCTCTTAATATTGATAAGTGCATTTGTTGAATAAATAATAGTAAATTATTACTAATACAACTTGAGACTGACGGCGACTATAATTGTTTGTGCGACGGGATAGCGATGGACGTTGCCATGGTGAATATACTTATTTAGCCACTTCAATAAAATAATAAGGGCGAAATACTTTATATGGCAAAGAAATGTTTGCCGGGACAGCTAGTTTGTGATATAAAAATGATTATTAATAGTTTACAGTGTGTCTTAATTCGCTGATTTCTCTAGCGAAACAATGTCAAAAATGTATTGTATTTGACATCACGCAACGCAACCGCCATGGGACCTAGCGGTGCGTTATGTTATATCCCATAGTTTTTAGGGTTCCGTACCCAAAGGGTAAAAACGGGACCCTATTACTAAGACTTCGTTGTCTGTCCGTCTGTCCATCTGTCTGTCTGTCTGTCTATTTAAGAGGGGCTCCCATACAACAAACTTAATTTTTTTGGCCTTTTTTGCTCGTAGGCACTTGACATTTTCACAAAGACCTTAAATTTATGTGTAATTTCATAATTAATAAAAATATTTAAATAAAATTAAGGCTCCCATACAAAAAGGACAATTTTTGGACGATTTCTGCTCTATAACGGTTCGGAACCCTTCGTGCGCGAGTCCGATTCGCACTTGGCCGATTTTTTGACATCTAACTTCGCTATCGAAACTAGCGAATGCCATTTGAGTACTATTCTTTTAAACTCTTTTACGGCAAAATTTTAACAAAAAAACTTAGACTTATGATGATGATGAAGAAACCGTAGAGTAAAGAAATGATTTGATTAACGCCGAACCGCGTCGAGATCTCGGATTAGCCTGATTCGTATTATTCTACCCGGAGAGCCTTGCCAGCTTATTAGGGCGGAAACGACGATCATATTTTTTAATTTCATCTCATCTTAACCTTAAAAGACACTCTTTGTTACGCTATTAAAAAGAAAATAACAACTTTGCAGATTTTTTATGATTTAATAACCGTTCTAAAAAGTATTTTGTGTGTTTTTTTCGGAGCCTAAACTACTATGCCTAATCAAAATCCATTGAATATTTTTGAAAAGTAACTGACTCACAAACTTTTGTCTGAGTGTTATAAATAGTTACAGATAATAGTATCACTTAACTGTCATTTAAACGTTTTTACAAATTCTGCAAAAATATTAATTTCAGCCATTTAATGGGGTAAAAGGTAGGGTAAAAGCGTGAAAATTCGTGCCTCCAGAAAATGGCGCCGGGTGCGGGATACGATCGGGCGTTTGATTTATTTCCATATTTAAATATTTTGATAATCAATGTCACCTGCCCCGATCCTTCAGGCACGCTACACGTATGACTATATTTTTGCCCTCACCGCTGTAGGGATAAAGAGGTCCAATATTGGGGTAATAATGTCCATACACGATTGCTGTAGGGTTATTGAGCGGCAAGATAGTGACTTGACAAGTTAATATGAAATCCCTGCAGTTCATGGTTTTTGACTGAGCATCTACGATTAATTATTCGTAGCTGATCAACGTTTTTGAGCTCGATTTGAACATATGAGTACGGTCAGACGGCCAAAAGCTATATAGTTTGGTTTATGTCTAAACAATTCTAGTCATTATCTGTCGGCTGGGGTTAAAAACCCCAGGAAAACCAAAAAAAAAAAAAAAAAAGATTACAATTCACATTTTCCTTTATAAACAAAGTATGAGATTTTAATTATCTTGAATTTTCGTGTTAAAAGCTAAAATTCTCATAAAATGGCAATGGAAAATGACTCCTCTAGGTAACCTTTAATAAAGCTTTGTGTTTAGAAAATGTGAGGTGTACCAGATACAAGAACATAAAGGTACACCGCGTGTGATTACTTTCTTTGTCTAAGAATGCACAAAACTGAAAACTAAGCATAGCTTTAGATCTTGAGAAAAAGTCTATATGGAGCATAATAAAAAACGTGAAAAGTTTTTCAGAGATCTCTCTAGCTGTTAATACTTTATGAAGTGTCAGAACTTGAGATGTTTATGAAAAATATTTTTTTATTTATTTTATTTTAATATTAATTTAATTCAAAACATGTAAAAATCGTATTTCATAGTCATACCAGGTCATACATCGAAAATATTCGTAGCCGCAGCACGTGCTCGTAGCAAGGCGTAGCACCTCTACGCGCCAGCACCGTAGCATACTCTACGACATTCGATTCTAACGCCCCGGCAGCGCCCCGGGTACAGAGTTTTAACTTTAGATAAATGATGATTTTATATCCCTATTTTATTTTTATATAAAATAGGGATATATTTACAATAAACTAATAAATTTATTTGATTTAAAACAGTATTCAGTACAAAAGACTAAAAAATCTAAATCCATACTAACCTGTAGCGGTAGCACGGCGACCAGCGGAAATGCGAAAGTATGGACAAACTGTGGAAATAAACCTAAGGTGCCGTTCCGATCTTTTTTCGTTCCGAAAAATTTAATTAAAATGCCACTTTATGACACACTATAGTATATGTCATAATGTAGGATATTATTTGAATTTTTAGAACTATAGTCTGTCTTAAAGTGGCTTTTTAATTGAATTATTCGGAACTAAAAAAGATCGGAACGGCACCTTAAGTTTATCTCCACAGTTTGTGACTATAGTCTGTCATAAAGTGGCATTTTAATTGAATTTTTCGGAACGAATAAAGATCGGAACGGCACCTTAGGTTTATTTCCACAGTTTGTCCATACTTTCGCATTTCCGCTGGTCGCCGTGCTACCGCTACTGGTCATACATTGAAACAGAAAATTTAATTAAAGTGTACAAATAATTCATACCTCATAACACATACTCTACTTCATACTCACACACACACACACACACACACACACACACACACACACACACACACACACACACACACACACACACACACACTTTTATACAGTATACACCTATTATTATTATTATTAAGTATTATTATTGTTTTTAATTCCCAGAATATTTTTTGTTAATTTAAATTTAAACTTAATTTTCTGTTATTTTTTGGCACTATTTTTATTGTATTTCGTTAAGAATTCCCCCATAGCACAGGCTGCGCCTAGTTTGGGGGACTGCCACTTTAAACAATTGTAAATTAAGATTATGACAATAAATATTTGTATTTGTATTTGCTTTTAACTCCTTTTCATTATGTATTTTCTGTCAAACTATCCATTAAATTTGAGTAAATGTTTTTTTTCTACGTTACAAAGTATTAGAATTTGAAATTTCATAAGTATTAACTTTATGTTCAAAAAACGTTTTTTAATAATAAATACTATTTTTAGTTCTTTACCAATTAAAGCCCATCTCCCGTAACGAGATTACCATCATTAATGTTTAGTGTTTACACAAATAACATTCTAAGAAACCCTTCTAATCGAAATACATTCGAATGTTCAAAATAATAATATTAATTATATTAATAACAACGTTGGAATATTAACATAATTTGTGTATAATTCCGTCATTTTGTACGGTTCATTGTGTTGGAAGTGTTCGAGCCTCTGCTATAACAATTTACACGGCTGTATCGATTGTTATATTAATTGTATTTAGTACATAATTAGTTGCGAAAACAATAACTAAAGCGCAATAATAGCGGGTTTACATTATTTTAATCCAGCGCTTGATTAGTACTGGAAAAATGTAAACGGGAACTGGAATGCACTGAATTCCATTCCAGTGTCCGTTATAGTAAGGAAGCCCTACTAGAACAAATTTCTTTTTATTACTATTAAGCTAATTTTTTGTAAGTGGCTTCGTTTTGATAAGACGAACAACATTTTTATTTGCGAAAAATCTTGAAAGTGATAGCTAACAGAGATAGAAAGGATTTCATACTTTGACTTGATGGTCCCAAAATATGGATATATAAGTATTAACCTATCAATGTACAAAAAATCCGCTCGTGGATTAATGTAAATCGACCATAATTATTATAATATACTCCGTTTCTTTTCATTATTTAAAGATCTGTATCAACTTTTACTTAATTAAAAAAAAAAATGGTGAGGTAAACAAAATTAAGTACATAATAATTGTGTCATTACATATTTTTGCGCTGTTAATAGGTGATGTCGAATTGGTAGCATATTTTAATGATGATTAAACTCAATTTAACGAATAGTTTGACAGATAATGTAATATCACAACTTATTTAATTAGAAAATTATTATTATTCGTCTCTAAATGCGGCAGATAAAATCTAATATTTAGAGCTTAATATATTTATTTAAGTTGGCACTTGGCCAATAACAACCAATACAATAAGTTTGGCATTGGTGTACGCTGATGCAGGCTAAGGAAAAGCGGGAACCTCCGCTCATTTTCCAGGTTACACCTGCGCAGATAATCCTGCATTTTTGTTAAACGCTGGACAAATTGTAGCTCTGGCTAGGTCTTAGGGCTAGTGTTTGAAAGATTGAAATTGTAGGCAAATTTAATAACATAATATATTATAATAGAGAGTTCGTAACGTAGCTTACTACGCGTAAAATAACATCTTACGAGTTTTCCATTAAGTATGTATGTTTTTCATTCGTCACTATGTTTTTCACTCCTATCTCCATCTCGAAGATATTATCTAGTGAATAAACAAACTAAATCTCATCTCCTGTAATCACAACAAAAAATACAATCGATAGCAAGTTAGACGAGCCGGCGCCGGCCACCGAGCGCTGCCGACGGCGCCCGAGCACTACCGAACGCACCCGAGCGGAGCCGAACCACAATAGACAGAACCAACCAGTAGGCCAACTTAAAAAAATTAACAAATCGGTACGGGTACCGCTGTGACCATGATACGAACGACTCAGCAACACAGAGTCACGGCGCGCGCCGGCCGATATGACATTCTACGTCGAACGTATCGAGAACATTTCTAACTTCTAAGGGTTGATTCAGACCGCAACGCGACGCGTAGATGCATTTCTAAATTTTGTATGGATTTGACAGATTTCAATTGCGTCAGACGTCTTGCGAATCTGTCAAATCCATACAAATTTAGAAATTCATCTACGCGTCACGTTGCGGTCTGAATTGACCCTAAGTCGGTCTACTGGTTCGTTCCGTCTACTGTGTCCGAACATCAAAACCCACAAACATCATTCTATATTGGAATAATAACACTTATGGAGATCCTTACAGTAAAATTATCATAAAAGCAAAGATTTCCGAACGTGACAACAACTGTACGGAGCCCATATAAACGTTACGACTGCTAGATTTATCGCCTGATGGGACGTGCTAATATTTTTAAATAGAACAATATCTTCGTTGAGAACTGTTGATAGACAATAACCAAAAGTTAGGCCTTACAGTAAGCTTAATAACAGCAAATAAAAACTTAAAAGAGCAAAGAAAGGAATAAACTTAAAAGCCAATTTATCGCTTAATTGCTTTTTAATTATTAAGTAAGCTTATATACATATTTTGAATTAGTTTTTAGTAGAAACTTCTTTATTTAATGGTCAGGAGAAGTCTAGTCCCTTGGTGCATCTACCTTGTATTCCTAAGTATAGTAAAAACAACATTCTAATAGTGTAAGTGCAAAGATATGTCTGTCTATCATAATAATCAAATATTTAAGCCATTTCACCGATTTAGATTGGTATGGCGATTCTCTAAGAATAGATTTAATTCTGGAAAAAAATAGAATTTCTGCGTGAAACCTTAACGGCATAGTTTTTTTTGCTACAAAGGAATGCCCATTCATTTAATTAACAATATTGATTGATAATAATAAATCTCTTCCTGTTGTAATAAAAAGATTAACGAATGGAACAGTTTAATTATGTTCCACAAATATTATTCACTTTACTGTCATCCTGAGTATAAAAGTAAGATTTTAGAAATTAACCTACGTAAATACCGGAATTCTGTATTTCAGTAAAAATGTTAATAAATATTTAGAATTGAAGTTTAAATTACTTTCGCTGTAGTCTCGCCCCCCCTCCCCCCCCCCCCCCCCCCCCCTTTCGGCTCCCGGCCGTATTTGATTTGAGAATAAAATTAGACTGGGCTTGAATTTTATTTAGGGATTAGTGATTACTTTATAAATTGATTTTGGCGTGAACACCGATTAGACTTAGAGTAAGTCCGTAACGAGATATAATATAACATAAGGTGTAAAAAACTACAGATAAGTATGATAATAGTTAACTATTTATAATAGAAAACGGGCGGACTAACATTAAGGCGGGTCACCTATCGGCTATCATAATATCATAATAATATAATACGAGTTAAAAAAATACTAGTTACGTTTAATAATTTTTGTCAAAGTGTCATCATAATAATAATAATTCAAGACGTGAGTCGATGAATAGGGTAAGTAACATGAAAAAACTTCCCGTTTTTTTTTTAATGAAGGCTTAAGGGCCAGAAAAAATATTTGAAATAAAAAAAGTATGGATTATATGTGTAGCCAGATATATTAGCTTGGTTATGAAGTAGATAAGTCACAAGTTATATTAAAATAATTAGGGAAAAAATGAGTTATTGTCCGTATGTTACGAAATGTTACTTGTTCGATTCTTCCACTCACGTCTTCATTATTATTATAATTATGTAAGAGCTGCTACTTACATACTACTGTGTGTACACAGTAGTATGTAAGTATTTCATTATAATTAGCTGTAATTGATTGCTTACGAATATATTCGAATAATAACATTCCCCCTTATAGGTCGGTCGAAGTCGTGATTGTTCAACGTATAAGACAGCGACATGGATTAAAGTTGGGTTGATATTCGAATCAATAACAGAGATCGTTTGTTTTTGTTTTGACTGGGTCACGTTCGGAGGCAGTCGCCTTGCTAGCGCAGTGATTGGATGTTAAAAGAATCGCAACGTAGTTCCTCTGAAACGCAGCCTTGGGGTCGTAAATGTCAACAAATCATCGTTATGATAAGTGTGTTCTGATAAGGTTATGAAATTCGTGTGTCCCGGAGCGGGCACCGAATTTCAGCGGTCGATAGTCAGCGATATCGCCGCTCGTCGCGTCGCTTGCCGGGTTTGACGTTTCGATCAATTTCACATAAACTTCCTTCAGCAATGCGGCGTTTCCTGAACTTCCAAAGTTTTTTCAGCTTGATTTTGTGTCGGCGACTATAGTTTGGAGTAATTATTAATTGGTATTGTTTAAAAAATTGTTAAACCTATTTTAAAGAAATAGTAGTATTATAATGTTATCTAGCTGCTTATCACTAGTAACGCACATAACACCAAGGGCTTAAAATTAAAGAAAAACACATTAATTTCGTCCCGTTCAAAGTTTGTAAGTACATCCAATCCATCTATCGAAGTTAAATTTGCAAAAAAAAATGTTCTACTTTAGTTCAAGTTAGAGAATGTGTCCAAAAAGTATCAACAGATGTCGCTGTTATTAATACGAATTTAACGAACTTGCCGCTGTCTCACGTCTTTTTGCGCGAATTAATTCCACATTAAGGTTTGAGTAAACTTGTAAATTAACATACTATTAAGTGGGAACATCGCTAACTGCGTCTTGATTGTCTGGGATTTTATGTTAACCTGATTTTAATAGCTTCATCTGAGGAAAATACTTTTTAACACTTTTTCGCTTCTATAAGCCCAGTTTCACAAACGCCAACATTACGTAAAAGTATTTACATATCCTGTTTTACCCTGAATAAAAATATATTACGAACGAACTTCGGCCATATCGGGGAAATCTTAATTCAGGAATAAACAACGGTAGACTTGCATACTCGGGGAGTTCTATTATCATAAACCAGGATTCGAGACTGTATGCCGTGACGCCGTTGTCATTTCGAATATAAAGAACGAGACAAAATGGCGGATAAAATGTATATTGGCTTTTTTGTGTTAGAATGTAAATGTTACCGGAGATTTCGCCGGAACAAATTATTTTTCGTGTTCCCTAATGTTTTCACACAATTTTATCTAAAAAGCGAAAAGGTGGTCCCGGCGAGGCGCACCTTATATCGGCACCCGGCTCAAATAAGTAAGCCGGTATAACCTTTTCTTCATCAAATTATCATTTTATTTTCAATCGGGTTCAAAGTATTTATATCCGATACTATTTCCACAGGTTCATTTTCATCATTTTGTACACTTACTGGTCTAATTTTTGAATAATGCAGATTCAATATCGATGAACTTCCGTGTTGGTCGGCAAGTTTGTCTCTGCACTCGTCAAATACGACGCATTAAGTTAAGTATATTATATTACACATAATTATTATGTAATTTCTTAGAATTCAGTACTCCGACTTAAATGAGACAACAGTTAACTAATAATAATGAATACAGTATGTAAAATCGTGACTCGTATATTTCACAACGGGACGTCTCAGCCACAAAGTACAAGTTCATTGTGAACGACCTACATACGAGAAATGATACCTCCGCGACTCTGCGACTCCGGTAACATAATGAGTACAACAAAAGGTACCGTTCCGATCAACGCAGCAAGTGACCGCGACCGACAAAAATTCAAATAAAATGCCACTTTATAACCATAGGTTTCATTTTGCTCTGAAGCACCCCAGGGGTATGTGGGACTCTTACCCACTAAAACCACCTGCGGTTTGCCGTCAGCCGTATACGGAGGGATGTCCTGGATCTGTCTAACACAACGCCAATACAAAGCAGCGGCGGCGTGGGTCGCTAGACCAATGTCGGTAGTAAACAGAACCTATAATATAATATAACCTAGGTCATAAAGGAATCTTATATCTTTAAACGAGCAATTCTTGTATATATATAAATATATAATTGGAATCTCGGAATCGGCTCCAATGATTTTCATGAAATTTAGTATATAGGGGGTTTCGGGGGCGATAATCGAGATCGAGATAATTACATTTTCTAAAAATGATTCCTAGCTAGATAGCTAGGAATCATTTTTAGAAAATCTAATTTTATTCGTGTTTTATCGAATACCGAGCAAAGCTCGGTCAAATAGCTAGTAACTTTTAAAATGTGAACTAACATAGGATAAGATTTATGTTACCTACCCAAATATGGACGGTAATTGTGTGAAATAACAACATTTTTATTTTTATTTTTTATTTTATATAATTATAAAGTGGCATTTTATTTGAATTGTTGTAGGTCGCCATCGCTTGCGGTAAAGATCGGAAAGTCACCTTAAAACGAGCAGACACAGTCACAAGTCACAAGTTTAATCGAAATTTGGAAGACACAAAGTTCAATTCGACTTCCTGTTATTGTCTATGTAAACATGTTTCATGTTTGTAAAACAAGTCAATGGCAGTTCTAAACTTAAGTTTGATAATAATTAAATCGAAGACAGAGTTTAATGGTATATCTTTATTTATTTATCGTTCGCAATCTTTAGAGCCATTTTTGAATAATATGTAAAATAAAAGTGAATTTCAAAATTTGTTTATTAAAACAGCTGAACCGAATTGGCTTATTTTAGTCTTGAAATTTTCGTAAAAGTCCAGGGAAGGTTTGTACGGTGAGAAAATACGTTTGGTAGGAAGTAATACGAAGTTTACCGGGTCATCTAGTACTTAGTAAATAATTAATTATTTATAGATTAAGCTAAAAGTATAGATTGCTGTACAAATTAATAGTTTTTAGATGCCGTGTCTTAAGTCGCTCGCCCTCGGATACAAATACAAATTGGACTGTAAGTTAAACCACAGTTACTACGTAAGTTAAACTACTCGTAAGTTGCAAATCGCAAAAAATCCAGTACTTTAGCTATGTTCAGTCCTCTATAAACGTAAAAGCTCCTCTATTGTCAGGTCATAAAGTCGCTTCTGGCTCAGGGGAGGGGCAAAGTTATTATTTACTGTCAATAAAGTGGTCGGGACTCGGGATGATGCGAGGCATACATCACGTCAGCGGCAGGCGCGGGAGGTGACGTGGAAGGAGAATGCCCCATTTGTTATCCATTACCGTGTTAGACCCATGATATGATCCTCCCAGTAGCTCTACCATGAGTTTAAAGCTATACTTATTATTTATCGATACTCGATACCGACTACGTAAATATTTAGTATGGCGATATTAGTTCCGCAAGTAACCGCTAGAGGCGCTGTAAAATTTGCCATACTAAAAACTTACGGTATCGAGTAATAATAGCTCCCACACCGGTTTCGGTGACGGTGGCCGGTTTCATTGAAACCAGGCCAGCTACGCAGGAGTTATTTTATAGTGCCCAAGTATGTGCGCAGTACACAAGAGCACTCTCTATTCCTTTACTCTCATAACCCAGTGGGACGGACGGACGACCGACACGACTGGCGAGAGATCAGGCGCAGGACCGACTTTTTACATGCCCATCCGACGCATGGATCATCTTACTTGTCAGACAATCAGGTGATCAGCCTGCATTATCCTAACCAAACTTGGAAATAACATGTTTCCAACGCGGGAATCGAACCCACGACCTCCGAGTCAAGAGCCGCGCTCTATACCACTAGACCACGGAGGCGTTCGAGTAACCAAAAATACGATAGCACGTGGGAGAGCCATGCTTCGGCACGAATGGACCGGCTCGACCGGAGAAATACCACGTTCTCACAGAAAACCGGCGTGAAACAGCGCTTGCGCTGTGTTTCGCCGAGTGAGTGAGTTTACCGGAGGCCCAATCCTCTACCCTATTCCCTTCCCTACCCTCCCCTATTCTTTTCCCTTCCCATCCCTACCCTCCCCTATTACCCTATTCCCTCTTAAAAGGCCGGCAACGCACCTGCAGCTCTTCTGAAGCTGCGAGTCTCCATGGGCGACGGAAGTTGCTTTCCATCAGGTGACCCGTTTGCTCGTTTGCCCCCTTATTTCATTAAAAAAAAATCTAGTTATTGGATGAATGTTTACGTTGCTTAGCGTGTACTAAAATATTCAACAATCCGAAATAAAAGGCAAAAATTAAAATATATTATCACGTGACAAGCTCTACTTATAGAATCTTTATTTCAACTTTTGAACATTACACAACCACAATAAGGAAAAAACATAAGAGAGAGAGAAAAAAGAAATAAAAAACTAATTATCGTGAAATAAAAATAACAAATACTTCAGCTGCTTCTGTGAACACTTCCTTCAACCTTAGCCTAAACGTGTGGATGGGAGCCTTCGAGCGAAAAGTCTATAACAATGGAAAAACATGACTATTGTAGTTCCTAATACAAAAGTGTAAAACAAAACACTGCAGTTTTCAATCAAAAGTACCTTCAACACAAAAAGGTGAGTCAACACTGATAGCCGCTGTCTGTGGTCCTGTGTGCTCTGGCCGAATCACCTTGCTCAGCAAATACCTGATATTTGATATATTTTACCCGACAACGGAGAAGGAAGGGTAATGACTTTGACAGCCTTTCTTTATATAAATACTCTACTTACTACTAAACGAACGCCTGCATTTCCGTTGCGCCAAAATTCGTTTACCGGTCGGTTCGGGACCGTACATTTTTCCGAGATAAAAAGTATTATATGTACTTTCCCGGGACTCAAAGTATCTCCATGCCAAATTTAATCAAAATTGGTTCAGCGATTTGGGCGGAAAGAGGTAATAGACGGACAGATAGAGACACTTTCGCATTTATAATATTAGTAATTAGTATGGATTAGCAAGCTTATCAGTCACCAACAGACAAGACTACATTAATCTAACGAAAGTTATGTGATATTAATGATCAATTAAAATTGTATAGTAGATGAAGTATATCACAACCTTTGTAAAGATGTCAAATACGAGTATAACATACATTATCTTCTTATATATAAAATTCTCGTGTCACAATGTTAGGCCGCGTACTCCTCCGAAACGGCTTTACTGATTTTAACCAAATTTTATATTATGTATATTCAGTGGGTCTGAGAATCGGCTTCTGGGTACTTTTTATATTGGTAAGTGCATTTGTTGAATAAATAATAATAAATTATTACAACTCGAGACTGACGGCGACCATTGTTTGTGCGACGGGATAGCGACGGACGTTGCCATGGTGACTAGTCACTTTAATAAAATAATATGGGTGAAATACTTTATATGGCAAAGAAACGTTTGCCGGGACAGCTAGTATATATGTATATTTAATAGTGTTTTCGTACGGACTTAATCAACGGATTTATTGCCAGCCGGTGGAAATTGGAAATTTGTTATTGTCGTTAGCTATACCTAGATATTAACGATTTTACAAAACTTAATTAATTTTTTAATCGGGTAAAATATTATTTTAAAGGCCAATCGAATGCGTCAGACTGACTAAGGCCAACCTGACTGGAATCGGGCACACACAGGAATGCACAAAACGGACCGGACCGAATTCTATTAGGCATTAGCCTCCTATTATGTAAAAACCTTGATAATTGAAGTTCTATTTCATTATTTTCATAAAGTCGGCAACGCTTTGCATCTCTTCTGGATGTTGCGAGTGTTCATGGGCGACGGTAGTTGCTTTTCTGACCTGTTTGCTCGTTTGCCCCCTGATTGTATAAAAAAAATCTTACTCAAAGTATACGTCAAAGTACGTTTGTAACTCGGACTGTCTGTAGTAGGTGTAGTCCACAGTATTACAATATTTACCCTATGGAAAATATTCCACTGTGGTGTAGTCGGTGTCCCATTTCTGTATCGCTCGCATTGTTGGTATAATTATGTGGTGGCTCGCTCACCTTGCCCGCCGGATCGCGTTACAGACGTATCCAGTGACCGGCGGACATACAATGTGCCTGAAGGCACCGTTCCGATCAACGCCGCGGTAAGCGACCACGACCAACAAAAATTCAAATAAGATGCCACTTTATGACGTACGCCATAGGTTTCATTTTACTCTACTCCACTACACAGCGGCGACGCGGGCGGTACGGGTTGCTAGACCAATGTCGGTAGAAAATGAAATGGTATTTTATTTGATTATTTGTCGGTGGCGGTCGCTTGCGGCCAAGATCCGAAAGTCACTTTGTATCATGTATTTGCCGTAGCGAGTATGTTAGTTTTATGGAGAAACTTGCGACTTCCCAGAAACTTGTGATGTGTTTGCGAGTCGGTGTTGTCTTTAGCTCAAAACAATGCCTCTTTGCGATATACTAAGTTAAGCATGATTAACGCCTCCGTGGTCTAGTGGTTAGAGCGTCACTCTCGACTCCGGAGGTCGTGGGTTCGAATCCCGCGTTGGAAACATGTTATTTCCAAGTTTGGTTAGGACAATGCAGGCTGATCACCTGATTGTCTGACAAGTAAGATGATCCATGCGTCGGATGGGCATGTAAAAAGTCGGTCCTGAGCCTGATCTCTCGCCAGTCGTGTCGGTCTTCCGTCCCACTGGGTTATGAGAGTAAAGGAATAGAGAGTGCTCTTGTGTACTGCGCACACACTTGGGCACTATAAAAAATCACTCCTGCGTACCTGGTCTGGTTTCAATGAAACCGGCCACCGTCACCCAAACCGGTGTGGGGAGTATTATTATTATTAAGTATGATTAATATTAATGCTAACGTATATATATTACGTCATACTACAATTATTAAAGAAATGGTGTTTAATAATTTAGAATTTCAATTATCTTTTCAGCAATTAATATAAACAAGAATTATAATTACTTATAGTAAATCTCGACTGATATGCCTTTATTTCTTTATTGCGCGGTTAATATTTGTTTACACTTATATCAAAATTAATGGAAACTGAGTAATCATAAAACATAAGGAAAAAGCCAAGCTTCTAAGAGAAAGGGCAAGAAAAATACAAGTTATTTATGACGATAACTTTCCTCTAACTGACTTCAATATACGGGGAATAAGAAAATAGCAACTTTTCTATTCTTGTTTATTCTCTATTGTCTTTCTTGTTATAATTTTTATGATAAAGTTTAAAGGTGAGTCTGTATCGCCCAATAAACTAGCAGCCCGGTGTTTTTTTCTTTCTTTCAATGACTTTTAAAACATTTCCTACTTTATTTCACACGCAGAGGTTTAGTTTTACACGTGTGCAATATGAAACCGCATTGTTCTCTAAAGTCTGAAATGACACAGTATTACAGTGGAAATGACGTTTAGGTACGAGGGCGCGCCAGATTTAGGCGGTCTATCGAGAGTTCTGGTCTACACCCTACTGTATATGATTTATACTGTAGTATGTACCCTATTAAAGCTTATTAAACAAAATATAATGCATTCGGTCCCAATATGGCGACGACCTATAAAACGCGACTTATTTGATCGATAGAAGCCTTCCAACGTAATACGGAAGCCGCACCGAGCGCCGGCCGCCCGCGCCGTCCCGCGCCATCCCGCGTCATCCGCGCCGAGGCAACGCAAGAAACAGCTGTTTCGAAATTGGAAAACTTTTTTCATTTTCATAAAGTTGCGACAACGGTCACGTGGTCAAAGCATTTTTATCTGTAAAATATTCATTGGCGTATTTAAAGGTTTCATTGCGTAATGCTTGTCGGTTCATGTTTCAAAATTTCGAATCAATGCGTAAATTTAGAGAATGGGCATTGTCCAAAAAAAATCACATGTACTTTTTATATTTTTTTTTCGTTAAAATAGGGTATTTTAAGAATATAAATTAAATAATTTTAAAATTCATTGGCTAGTTTTTTCTCAATAAATTTTTAAAGTTTTCAGAGCGTCATTATCGGCCGCCAATTGACCTCTGCATATGTTTTAAATTTCCTTTCAATCTTATTTATAATGGCTGGTTCGTCAAATGCAAGTTCTCATTATGTGAAAGTTGATACGAGAAGCTTAGCAAAAGTTCGAAACGTAATGTTGGTCGAATTTATTGCTAATTTAACGCCATTGAAGGTCAAACAAAGGTTAAACGTATTTGTTCAAAAATATAAGTAACTAATGGGTATTTTTTTCGTTTATATACAGAAAAACGATCACTGACCTTATTCCTCGAAATGTTTTTGTAATGAGCAAAATTAAAAAAAAAATGGACAATCCCCATTGAACAAAGTTGTATCATGATGACTAAATTGCGGTTAATCTGCAGTCAATACGGTCTATTTTCTATCTAACGTGTTTTTAAAAAGTCCCAAAGGGTTTTAAAATAAACTTCACCTCAAGTCTTAAGTTTAAACTCAAGTTTAAGATTCATTCAGTAAGTCACGTTTTGTCCCGATTTGAAGATTTCGATCTCTCGATCTCTTTAGGTCTTCGAACGCTCTCTATCATCGATCTCGAGGCCCTCAGGACAGTCTGAAGGGTACCGTGGAGTGTTGCATAACATTAATCCCTGTTTGAGGACGTCAAAGTACATTTTACAGGGTGTTAGCCTAGTTCTTATCTCGCCGAGGACCCTCGTGTATTGAATAGGACTTAAAATATGGCGATTTTGCGAATATTGAACGTGACGATCTGAAAGACCCTATGTAGACCTTTGGAGACCCCGCCTTTTGTTTATAATGTTATCCTCTCATCTGTCAAACCCCGAAATGGGCGTCATCGTAATACGACCTAATATAAACAAACAATATATTGTTTCTCTATGTACTACGTACTTGTTACACTTCTTACAACGTAATCAATAAAACAGAGATGCAAATAAAAGCCGCCAATACAATATTAGTGTGAGCCGATATTTCAAGTGTAAACATAAACCATTTTTTGTGATGATCTATATACATATAATAAAACTGTAGAAATGACAATTCTGTACATTAAAGATATCCAAAAAATAATAAGCGGGGGCTGTTACTACATCGCTATAGAAGCCAAAACTGTGGTTAGTTTTTTGTCCGTCTGTCTGTCAGACGTTGCGTCGTTAGTGTTCAGTTTTAATTCTTATTCCTTAGGAACAAACTAAGTTATTAATTAATAGTGAAACATATAGATTTCGAGTGTCATTTGATTAATATCTGGATTTGCCTGGATATGGACAGACGGACAGGCTGATATTATAACTTTGTAATCGGGTTCCGTTTTTTACCATTTGAGTAAGGGACCATAAAAAGGAGAGAATTATCCATTTATTTTATGCTAACGCCTACGAAGTCGCGGGAAACAGCTATCCATACTAATATTATAAATGCGAAAGTGTATTTGTTTGTTTGTCCTTTATTCGCAGCCTAACGAAGCAACCAATTGACTTGATTTTTGGCATCGACTTAGTTGAAAGGATGGAGAGTAACATAGGCTACTTTTGGTCTTGGAAAAAGATCATGTTTCTAAAGGAGATTTGCAAGAATATTCGTATTGAACACGATTTTCGAATTCCACGCGAGCGAAGCCGCGGGCAAAAGCTAGTTTTTAATGAGAGTAATAATTAGAAATTGAAAATTTTTCTAAAATGGCGTGACAGCTAAACGAAAATATATTTTATAAGGCAACACGTCATGAAGATTTAAGATGTAAAACCTTTGTAAAACATACCGTGGTTGAGGATTTGTATCGTGATTCGAGTCATTTCATTTGATTTAGGTAAAATAAAATAATCTTAAATAGAGTATTGAACTTAGAAGAATGAAATATGGAGCTATAATTCAGACGAAAACGAAAAAATAACTGGCTGCAGTATTTACGGGTTAAATTGAACGTGACTTGGTACGTTTCGGAGTTTTAAAAGCAAATTAACGAAAGTTTAGCAAGCTTAAGTGTTACTAGTTAACATACGTACGAGCACGACACATAGTAAATCTGACAAATAACATTTTTAATTAAATCCCTAATGATTGTTAATAAACTCCATGTGGGGGGAAGGGGGTGGGGGTGACAATAAAGTTTTCCCCGGGGTGGGGTGCACTTAAAGGAACTCATATGAACCGGCGAATTCATTATAAGGTATATAACGTGCTAGTCACTCCAATTAAATGCAATTTGAAACTATTTTATTGGGTCGTTAAATGTAACTTGACGTTGGAGCAAAAGTTTAATATTTGCTTTCCTTTCTTTATTGTGCTAAAAGACATCATAATTTATACTAGATATATTATACTTTTACTTAGATGGGCAAGCGAACTGGCATATCTTTATTTTTAGCAGGGAAATTCCCGGACATTTAGGAAAATTTTGGTATGGAAAGCCCATTTCGATATAATAAACATTACCCGTTTTAAAACTGGCCCAAATGAACATGTACCATCGAGGAAATTGATTCCTAGGCAGTTGACAGACCAACGTCATTTGGTCGGATCATGTCAATTCAATGTTAATTGTGATCCGTCGGCTGGGTTTGACGTAACGCGACCAAACTACGTAGGTCCCCCATCTGCCTAGGAATCAACTTCTCTGATAGTACAAAAATATTATGACAGCGTTTGAAAGGGACTATTCATGTCGACTTGAATCTGGTCTCTAGAGGCTTATGCCGTAAAATATTGTACTGACGTTCAAGACACTTCTTGGCACTTAGGTACAGGCAATAAATATTATTTCTAGTGCTCATGCTTTTAATTTTCTACTAGATCTTGCTATGACGTTGTGGCGGCAAACATTATCGCGCGGGAATCGTACAATTTTCTAGGGTAAAACAGCTATCCTAGGTATATCCATTCCGGGGCTCAAAATATATCCTCCCCATCAATCATCAAAATTAATTTAACTCTAAAGGTGAGTTTCTGAAACCCGCGGCAAGATGGGTCGCCAGACCAATGTCGGTAGAAAATGAAACCTACAGCCTATATATATGTAACTATTATAGTCCCCAGTACAAGGAACATTTTTTTTGATACATACAAATGTACCACTTTGTGAGTGCCTTGTTTACGATGAGTCCGACAAACTTTTCTATGCGAAAAGTTTCGGCGCTGCTGCGTTTTCGAATGTACGAGGAGCCATAGTGACGTCATATCTACAATTCCAGGAGTCAAGCATTCGAAAACGCAGCAGCGCCGAAACTTTTCGCATAGAAAAGTTTGTCGGACTCATCGTAAACAAGGCACTCACAAAGTGGTACATTTGTATGTATCCAAAGAAAATTGTTCCTTGTACTGGGGACTATTATGTCATATAGTGGCAATTTATTTGAATTTTAGTCGGTCGTGGTCGCGGTCGCTTGCCGAGCTGATCGGAACGGTACCCTAACTGCTAACATTTGCACAACAAGATCATGAAGCCTTGACTGTCCGAGCTTCGATTCCCGAGTGACGTTTTGGCAGCTCTCTCGACACCCGATATTAATGTACAAATACACTTGTCCGTCACGTCTGTCACCTGTTGAAGTCAGTACTGAGGGTACTCATTAAGGTGTATAATGAAGCGTAGCCCGATGGAGCATGTGGTTCCGCGTTCGAACACTACTTATAGCGATTCGTTCGATTGTACTAAAGCCGGGACGCGAATGACGGGGAAATTCGGCCATTAACCAGTCGCACGTCTCTTAAATTCGGACACGACGGAAAGACACAACAATTTCATTATTAAAAATTTATTGTTATGTAATATTATGGTAGATTGATAATTCAATACAATCCAGTTACCTATCTAAAATCTGAGTCTGAGATCCGAATATAATCTTTGAATGGACCTATGCAATACTTTCTTTCTCTTAAATTTTTAAATTTTCAGCAAATAAATTGAAATTTTCCAATGCCGTATTATTTTTGTCTTATCGTAATGATATGTGTTTATATCATTGAATCGAGTATCAAGATAGAGGCTTTCTGATGTTCCAGGGTGAACCTTCGTTTAACTTCCGGTTACCTCGTATGCTTGTTGACCTCAACTTGTAATGTTGTTTACCTGCAAATAAAAATATTACATTAGTACACACAGTGTCTAGGTCAGTAATCAGGCGCGGTCCGAAGGGCGGGGGGGGAGCATCACAGGGGACATGACTCCCCCCAAAATCTAAGGTGAAATTGAAAAATCTCAAAATCTTGCCAAATAATAAAAGGAAATTTCTAGTTAGAACTAGCCTTTAACCAGCGATTGACTAGTGAGTGACCCCCTTCAAAACTTCAGGCTGCGAGTTGCGACCGCGCCTGTCAGTAATATTGCATATGCAATACTTAAATTAAATCTCTACTTAAATAATATATGTATAGTTAATGAAAAGTGTCTGTCTGTCTGTTTCTTTTACGAAACAGCTTAACCGGTTTTGATGTTTATTTTTAAAATTCTAAAGGATAAAGATAAGAATAGTTTTTATAAAGTACAAGTACGCAACTATGAGTTCGTGATTTATTAAGTAAATGATTACTTATTTAATTATGGTACCAAAATATCAAAATTTCACGCGTACTTAAACAAAAATATGTTTGATTTACTGGAGTTATTTTGAACGCCAGACAAGTATGTTAGTATTTCAGACGGCAGTTAAAGTATTTCATTTATTACTCCAGGAATCGTTAACAACTAAATTAAATTAATATACGAGAGATTGTGACAAATACAAGTACGCACGGACGGACATTTCGTTTTCTATTTTCGGAGTACACTTCTGCACAAATGTACGAATGCAATTTATTTTTTTGCTTCAATAAATGCAACGTTGACTTGTATAGTAAAGTACTCTTTTAAAGACTGAATGTTAAATGAAAAATTGTAAAAATATTCTGTAGAATATGTACTATTCCGAGCTTGTTGCTAATTTAAAGGTCCGTTGTTTCAACTTTCAAGTATGGATTTAGAAAAAAAATGTCTCTTTTTATTCCGCATAATATTATGTTAAAAATATTTTTTTAATAGACATATTAGAGGCATTGAAGCAAAAAGCTTGCCCAGTGGGGCCATTTAGGTACAGTTTTGGCTGTTTTGACATATTTTGATGATCGTATTTCTTTACTTAGTTGGTTTGGTACTAATATTTTGAGTTTCGAAATCTTTGTTTCCCTTTATGTTATAATTAAACTAAACAACACAATTCGGTATAACTTAGCAGGTTGCGAAGTTTTGAGGTTTTGTTTGTAAGTATATAATTAAGTATATTATAATTAGTGTATAACCTTTGTGTGTGTATGTGTACCGAGAGTCGGGAGTACTCGGGCCGCAATTAATAAAACAAACTCAACTAATGATCTCGTCTATGAAACGTATCTGAATAATTACTCCCGCGGCCCGCCTTCCTAGATGCTAATTTTAATAAACTAAAGTCCAAACAGCGAATAGAGACACAAAACTAAAGTCCAAACGGCGAATAGAGACACAAAACTAAAGTCCAAACGGCGAATAGAGACACAAAACTAAAGTCCAAACGGCGAATAGGGACACAAAACTAAAGTCCAAACGACGGATAGAGACACAAAACTGAAGTCCAAACGGCGAATAGAGACATAAAACTTTATATAAAATCAGATGACCGCGGGAACCGTACATTTTTCCACAACAAAAACTATTCTATGTATCCCCGGGACTCAAAATATTTCCATACTCATCAAAATCGGTTCAACGGTTTAAGCGTGAAAAGCTTACAGACAGGCACACTTTCCCACCTGATACCCCCTTATACTATGAACTTGAAAGTATGTATTTCAATCTGTTTGTTTGTTACTTCTTTATTTAAGTAAATTACATGTAACAAAAAATCCTGATTTCGCTCTTCAGCAGTGAAATTAAGGCGACGCCTTGATAATTTGGCTGTAGCGATATCTTTTTTTTTCAACAATGACTAAAACTAAGAAATTAAAGTTCATTGTCAGTATTCATCATGTCTTTATCTTTGAATTTCCCATAGCACAACACGATTGGTAAACTTTTATAACACAGAACAATTAATCAAATAGAACTCTATAAAAACAGTGATTCTAATTTTGCCAACAGAGGAGAGTGATTTAAGCTTCCAAAATTTGTACTGTATAGATTAGTTCAAGCATACACTATAATTTGCCCATAGCTTATATGAAATATATTTATTATGGTTTTTAAATTACCCGACAAAAACCATTTTGTCGCTTACGCCCTTTCCATTTCTTGCTGTTCCATTTCTTGTTCTCATAGAAAACAAGCGATCTAAAACATATCCAAAACGATTTTTTACTTTAACGCGGCATCACCTTAACGAGCGTCTTGGCTAAGGTACCAGTTGTGAAAGTAACATTTATCCCAGTGAACAAATATACAAACGTAACGTTAATATTATGATGCGAAAAATCCGCAGCTCTGACCTATATTTGTATACATTTATGGCGTATAACATGGGCTGTAAAATACAACGTAAAAGTGGTTTTACTACCATTTCCGTGGTTTTTTATTTTCCGCATGCGTTATATTAAATTGAAGAGTAATAAGTGAGGTAATTTTGGAGTGGCTGTGTACTCGTGTACTTCACTGGTAGTAATTCTCATCGAAAATATCGCAACTTTCAAAAGGTTGCAACTTACAATGATAACGAGTTAAGAAATACAAAATTCATGAGATTTGACATAACTCACCGATATAATAAAAAATGTACGGAATTTGAGAGCACAGGCTTGTCAAATCCATACATTTTTTATTTAGCTCAGCTAAGCTGAATACAAGTTGACTAAGTGCCCCGGTTTCACACTGAACTCCTCAGCACTTTTGGAATACAAGAGGAAAATGCTGACGATTCCAATTTTCATCGGTTCGAAAGTAATATAGCTTGTAACCTTCTTCAGTGTCAGAACCATTGGTACGAAGGCTAGAATTTTCTATTCAAAAGATTTCACATAAAAATTCTCATTTGAACGTATGAATACAAATTTGCTGGTACAAAGCGCACGAGAGCTATTCATGGCCCCACGGCGCCGGATTTATGGCCCCGGTTCAATTTGGGGCTCAGGAATCCCAATTGAAATGTTTCTTATTGTCAAACGCGCGGGCCGACGATTCACGACCTGTAACGTCGCCTTAAATTATTGTAACTAGATGTAGGCAAAGACTTCTATTTAAACTGTAGAATTCTTTGGATGTAGGCCACCGCTCGCTTTATTAGTTTTCATTAGCAAGTTCAAAACGTCTAAAGTTCCCTCATTGGTGTCACAAAAACTTATAGTAATTTATATTACATCTTTGTAAAATAAATAAAAGCTTTCTTACTTTTATGATAGACGCAAAAGCGTGTCTGTTTGTTACCTCTTTGCGCTTCAGCTACTGAAACAATTGTGATTCATTTGTTATGGAGATAGGTACCTTTTTTTTAACATGGGGAAATGCTTTACGCATCCCCGGCAAATTGGGAATATCGGCCGGGGTATGTGGGACTCCTGTAGTCTACCCACTAAAACCCCATGGTGCTCCACTCCTCGCTTAAAGTCGGCACTACATATAGGCGAACGCGTTGGCCGGCGCGCTGGCCCAATGTGAGAACAGGCGAAATACCTACCGCCAACGCGCGAACGCCCGTTCTACACATTGGGCCAGCGCGCCGGCCAACGCGTTCGCCTATATGTAGTACCGACATAAGGCAGAGTTGCGGGTACGATAGAATCTACCGCAACTCTATATACCAGCATGGAGATAGGTACCTACTTTTAGTTTGAGAAAATGACAATGGATTCGTTTTATCCTGGAAAATGTAGGGTGCCCTTGTGATAAAAGAATTTCGGTGCAACGCGGGCAACTCCTTGTTTCTTTTTTCAAAATACAAACCGAATAAAAATGTAAGTATTTATATTCCACATCTCGCTAGTACCTAAATATAAACAAAATGAAAAGTTTACCAATAAAGCGCGGAGGCTTAATAAAATAATAAGTCATTAAAGGCTCCAGCAGGTTGCAGGATTGGAACGCGTTGTTTACGGCCGTCTGGCGCCGAGCCAAACATCTGCAACTTGAGGACGTGTACTTGAGACCTACGTTATAATATAGGGTTTGATTTAAGGCCTAGTTTACAGCGCTACGGCCGGCTGAATATTGTTTATGGCGTCATCGAGAACACCGTGTGCGACTGCCGTTAATAAGCACTCATGTTTAGACTGAATAAGAGATTTTGAGTGAGTAACGGAAACAATGAAGTATGTTGTGCTTGCAAACTGTTCAGACTCTAAGTTTTTTTTTTTTATGAAATAAGGGGGCAAACGAGCAAACGTGTCATCTGATGGAAAGCAACTTCCGTCGTCCATGGACACTCGCAGCATCAGAAGAGCTGCCGGCCTTTTAAGACGGAATAGGGTAATAGGGGCCTCCGGTAAACTCACTCACTCGGCGAAACACAGCGCAAGCGCTGTTTCACGCCGGTTTTCTGTGAGAACGTGGTATTTCTCCAGTCGAGCCGGCCTATTCGTGCCGAAGCATGGCTCTCCCACGTATAAATCATAGGCAATTCTAGACAAATATGACGCTGTACGCTTTTGAAATCGCTTCAATTGTCCATCATGGGCCCTCAAAAAGAGGCCACACTACGCAGATACATTGAAACCATAATATCGACGCTGTATTCATATTATATTAGATACCAGAATAACGGTTTACTTCCTCGTTCATAGACGGTTCACGGATGGTTCACGGTATCATACACTGAAGCCGCCGAGCTATGTAAACATTTTCAAAACCTTTATCATTTAGATGAGCTAACGTTTGTTCCACTTTACTATCACTGTATTTTCATCAATTTCTCTTTTGTTGTATTTTTATTTTCTGTCTACATTGAAACCTTTTGTTTCAGCGGTGCTTTCACTCGCGTTGATTTAAATTAGTTGTGCACGTATGCTGTTTTAATTAAAATACGTTAATTACACGTAATCTAATGACAGCGTCAAAATTAACTAAAATTGCTTTTTAGCACATTTTCCGGCAAGCAGATAAGGCTGGCCTGCAATTTAGGTAACCCAACCTGACTGAAATACTAACAATATTACAACAATACAACATTTTTTTTTTAATAAACTCTTTATCAAATTTTTACGGAATAAACTCTCTCCCATGTCCTTAAGGCGCTCCCCCTACGGAGATGCCGTAATTTATCGTTTGTAGAGTATTCTTAACTCATAATTTGAAAGCTACAAAATTATAATAAAAATACAGCGATAATCTTCAGCATATGAGCATTCCTTTCTCTGTTATTAATATCCTATTTTTGTTTATTATACTCATGATATCAGCTTCCAAAGTAATACCAATTTATTTAAATTCAAGCATACATCTAAATGTATGCTTGAATATGAAGCATCTCCCTAGTAGTTTACAAATTACGTTTATTTGAAACACACGCGAATAGATCGATTCATTAACTACATATTTGCCGTTTGAATTTTTTTAGGACAATTTTGAGCTAAGATACATAAGAAAAAAATAGGATTTTAGTGCGATCTCGGCAACGCGGTAAATGTATCCAGGTCAATGTCATTTGCTCAAGGGATGGCCTTAACCAGGACTAAAGGATCTCAACTAAATTAAATTTCAACTAAATTAAATAAGCGGGTAGCAGATAAACTCTACTAACTGATAGATAGACAAACTTCCTCACCTATAATAATATTATTTAGTTTTAAGCATTTAATTAAATTGTTTTGGTCCACATTACGAAAGTTTTCGACCATAAATCTCAAATCTCTAGCACCTAAGCTTTTGTGAGTGAATCAAATAAATTCAAAACAAAGGGCATTCGGGCCCTTATCATAACTCATGTACCATGAATGTATTAATTGTGCCTTTGTCCCCCGATGTATTGTTAAAGGGAATTCAGCTCCGGCGTGCCTCCGATATTAGATGCCTCCTAATTTACGCTTAAAATATTAAATCGTTAATTACGTTTAGAAAACTAATGGGAATTAACAAAAAAATCCAACAAGCTTTTCCTGGCGATTTCTTTCTTTAAGTGTTTCTTTCTTATTTTTTAATATAGTGAGTAGAAAGAGTGCAAAAAAACTGTGCTTCACATTAATCTTGAACATGAATTTCCACCAATAGCTTACACTTCTACGACTTAGGAACTGTACCCATCCGTAACAGAAAACTTCCTATGTTCTATGGTCAAGTAGTAAGTATAGTCCATGGTATAGTCAAGGCCGTTTGCCCCGGGGATGACCTGTAACTAGCCGCATGCATCCTGACCGCTGGGCAAAGATCACCACAGACTGGGTACCAGACGATGGACGACGCCGCCGTGTCCGGCCTCAAAAAAAGGCGCGATAAACTACGTGTACGAGTCAGGAGGCCTACTGCAACATAACCGTTTTGAGACTTAAAATGATCGAATCGGAATGCTGCGTCCTACTTTAACAACGTCATTTCACGTTTGTTAGAATAGGACGCGGAATTCCGATTAGTTCGTTTGAGTCTCGAAACGGTTTCGTTGTAGGCCTCTTGGTTGGCCTATGACTAATATAATATATTCTGTGCCTATGGTAGCGTTAGACCGAGAAAAATGGAAAACCTTGCCTTTGCCAGCAGTAGGACAGCAAAGGCTCTTAAAAAGAATAAACTACCCGCAACATTAATAAATGAGCACCAGTGATTGGCGTAGCACTCGCAGCCGCCATCTGTTGGTCTGATGTCATTTTAATGTCACATCAATCACACGTCGTCGCGTCTGTCAGCTGCCCGGTGCAATTTAATCACCCCTGAATATCACACCGCTATTCGAGCTTGGCAACTTGGTTTAGAGCGCGGAAACGCAATTGCAACTCTGCTTGCGGGTGTGAGGACGAAGGGACGGTCGTAGTCGTTTTCTAAATATGTGTTTGCTTGTTAACATTCTAGTCTCAAGAAAAACTTCTGACTACGAACCGCGTGGTTCTCTACTTTTCAAGCAGCTTGTCTTGTCTTTGGCCTTGAAGCGGCCATCACAGTTTTTTTTTTTTATAGTAAGTAAGTATATAGTTTTTTTACCAACTATTATTTGTATTTGTAGTTAGTCGCATATTAACCATAATATCATCTGCGTTGCAGAAAACAATAAGGGTGGGTGGCACCAACTTACTTTAACTATAACTTTAACTTTAACCATAACAAAATGTCAAATGACCTGTCAAATCCCTAGTAAAAGTCCATAATGGACGCCATATTTGACTATAACCTTAACCTTAACTATAACTACGCCCCTGGTGCAACCCACCCTAAGCGTGTTTAATGGTACGTTTATTTTTATAATCATTACATTTTAAACATTATTTGCCTTAATTAATTTACTTTTTAAAGTCTATCTAAGCACACGAGCCGACGCAGCTGCAGCAGAGTTGCATCAATCACGGTCCAGCCGGCAGCGGGCTGGTCGTGACGTGTGTGTGATTAATTAGCACCACCCCGCGGCCCGCAAGTGCGGAGAGGGGAACGTGTGGACTGTGGTCACTATAAGACATTGTATTTGACTATACAAATGATCTCATAATTGAAAATTGAAATTAGTGTAATGACATGGAATAAACATGATAATACTATGTTTTCTGTGGTTCATGGTAACAGTCAAAATGGATACCTTCCCCTATCTTCGTAAAAACTATGCTAGGGCCGATAATATACTTGAAATCTATCTACGAGTTGAGCGTATTATTATTTTTGTCCCAAGTCGTCTTATTGATGAAGAAATCCACAAATAAGCACGAAACCAGTAATTTATATCCTGAAGGCTGAAATACAGCCTTTTCTTACTTACTTACTTACGAATTGAGCCAGCACAAGCTTTAAGGGTGAAGCCAAACGAGCGTAATTTGTGAGTCGCAGAATTTCGGTCGCGTAAATTATATATTTTCGTACAAATCACGACTCACAAAATTACGCTCGTGTGAATCAAACAGGACTTTTGTATGAAACTGAATGCAGCAGAATTTCTGCCAGCCGAAATTCTGCGACTCACAACTTACAAATTACGCTCGTTTGGTTTTACCCGAATGCGAGAAACAGAATCAGCTGGACCGAATTTGTGCGAACTATTTTTACAACCGTTATTTGCGACCGCTCTAAAAAATTAATTAGACATTCAGGCCAAGTTTCAGTGAAATAATTAGATTTATAAAAGCTATAATTACTCATTTAAAATTGGTGCAATCTCTACATAATTCGGGACACCTCGTTAAAATCAGATGTGAGGGAAGTCCTTTTTTATCCACAATTTAGTTATGTTTTTATCCAAATTAACATTATCAAAATCGGTGAATAGCATATTAATACTTCGATCACAGTTTCCAGGAAATGCTATTGTATTCTATTGTCGTCGCGATCACCGGTGCTCTTATGGGGCTTGAAGAATTATTCAAAACAAACAAATACACAATAACAGACACAATTTCCAAATAAACCTCAGCCGCTTGGGGCTCGATGGGCTAAAATGCTAATATAGATAACCGGTAAAATTTAAAGACATAGTTTAAGAACATGCATTAGTGTAATTGATTTTCAAAATATCATAACCAAAAATAGCTTTCAAAATAATACGTAGTCTGATTTCAAGTGGCTACAAAGTAACTGCAGATGTGGACGTCGGCTGTTACAGTAGTATAATTAATAGCTGTAATATTTAGGTAATTTAGCTTTTGTGATACATCACTAATGCGTGGTCAAGGTGCAACTAACATTGCACTAATGGCCACATTCGTTAGTGGCCAACCTGTAACAGTTTGTGACAAATATGAGCGCTAATACTCATAAAATATGTTTGAATGACGTATGTTGCGTCGAGTATGTTGACTGAAAATAATATCATTTAGTAGTTTACATGGCAAACGTTGTTTTGCCATTTAAAAGTAGATGTTTACCGATTCTCATAACTCATAGCTATCGGAGAAAGACATAATTTCATCAAAATCTACTCAATAGTTACGGAGGTGTTTGGCAACATAAATCGCGACACGAGCATTTAAAAACTATCTGTTATGGATGATTTATACATTATTTTTCAGAGCGAAGTAACCACTCCTCAAATACTGTAGTGCCTGGGACAAGATTTTTAAATGTCCGTATGGTTGCCCAAGCGCATACGGCATTCTCGCATCATAGTCGGCCTAGTCCAGAGGAAAGAACTAGTCAATACGTCTGGTACCAACTATGTGTGGGTTTCCTCACGATGTTTTCCTTCACCGTACGAGCGTCCGTATTATGTACGTGAGATCAGAAAATGTCTCATAGGTACACGTCACCACCCGGGTTCGAACCTGCACCCTCTAAGAGTGCGAACCAAAGGTCTCCATTACACGAGCATTTAATCACATTATTTTTTTACTGATGGCTGATGATTTTTTACATAGTTTTAATGTCACTATGTCTAGATGATGAGACACACGTGGGAGAGCCATGCTTCGGCACGAATGGGCCGGCTCGACCGGAGAAATACCACGTTCTCACAGAAAACCGGCGTGAAACAGCGCTTGCTGTGTTTCGCCGAGTGAGTGAGTTTACCGGAGGCCCAATCCCCTACCCTATTCCTTTCCCTACCCTCCCCTATTCCCTTCCCTTCCCTTCCCTACCCTCCCCTATTACCCTATTCTCTATTAAAAGGCCGGCAACGCACCTGCAGCTCTTCTGATGCTGCGAGTGTCCATGGGCGACGGAAGTTGCTTTCCATCAGGTGACCCGTTTGCTCGTTTGCCCCCTTATTTTCATTAAAAAAAAAACATAGTGCCAGAGAAGTGACTGACAAGCTTTAACGATCAATCAACGAAATGTTGTTCTACTGTCACACAGAGCATTAGTCTTATTGTAATATGATGTAGCTGTACAGTGTACACCCAATTAGCTGTAATGCTGTAAATAATTATTGTCTTGGTTTTTGTGAACACATGCGGCCCAACTAGTAGAGGCCATCTACAGTAACGATCCGAAAAAGTTAACGTTTCACGGATGCTTCCAAAGATTCACAACGTGGTGTGGCCGCAAGCAGACAGATAGACATATGAGTTAACCCTCTTCATGGTTAAATCACATTAAACCGATTGTGTTCTATTTCGGTAAGGATATACTTTGAGTCCCGGTAAGAGGTCATAAGATAGTTATTATCCTGAAAATGTGCCGCGTGTTACACGTCTATCTGCGCGAAGTCGAGTAGAAAATAGTTAACAGTTAACATTTAGGTTGGGTTGCACCAACTAACTTTAACTATAACTTTAACTTAAAATACAATGCAAAATGTCAAATCTTTGGTTAAAGTTAAAAATGGATGCCATCAAGACGCCATATTTAACCATAACCATAGAGCTCGACAAGGTTTTAAATGCACGTGGCGAAAAAAGGAACTAACGCTGTCATCATACAAAAACGCCATTTTTGACAGTTCTCCTTTACCAGCAGCGCCCCTGGGCACGTTCATTAGCCTTAACTATAACCATAACTTTAACCTTAACTTTAACTTTAACTACGCCTCTGGTGCAACCCAACCTTAGTTTGAAATAAAATCTGCCTCTGCGAGTCTCTCACGGTTTTGACTTTAGTGCGTACAAATACATCATCTCGGCGAACTCATACAGAACCGTACTGTATTAGTTTGGATGTAATATAAATAGTTCATTCATATGGGACACGTGTGACGGATGGCCGCTCGCGCCGCCCGCGCAGCGCGGTCGTAACTCGTGCCGTTTCATCTCTATATGAAACGTTTCAATCATTTTTAAATATGTTTCATTTGGCCGCTACCTAATGGCGGCGATTTGGGCCCATGTTTGTTGACAATATTTCGCTGCGATAGACGAGGTCGATTCGAATTAAATTAATCGTCATGTACGAAGTTAGCATTTCTGTTATTGTGCTTTTTACGAGATTTGGGCACAGATTACTAAAATATCTTACTAAAGTATCTGGGGGTTTACTTAGTCAAATTAATTTAATATCACTACTTTATAGAATAGCCGATCAAAAATGTATGGTTTTGACATATTAAGCGTTCGATTATACGAATAATGAAATCGACATTCGAATCAGGGCATGTCAATTCCATACATTTTGATCGTCGATTCTATAAAAAAGCAATATAAAGAAAACGTGTTGGCTAAGCCCTCGTACCTGAAATTTCGTAACCGAAAGCTATCAGTACCGTTGCCGTTACCAAAGTCTGATAATATTTTTTAGAACCCAGACTTTTTGTAGTAATAACATGTAAATTGAATCACACCAACATAATCATTTCGAATAGGGAATGTTACGCAAAAGTTGGAGGAGAGGGCGCTACTAACACATACAGTAAATAATTCGACCAAAATCCAACATGTTGCACATATCAATTTTTTTATGAAATAAAAAACGAGTAAACGGGTCACCTGATGGAAAGCAACCTCCGTCGCCCATGGACACTCGCAGCATCAGAAGAGCTGCATGTGCGTTGCCGGCCTTTTAAGAGAGAATAGAGTAATAGGGGAGGGTAGGGATGGGAAGGAAAGGGAATAGGGGAGGGTAGGGAAGGGAATAGGGTAGGGGATTGGGCCTGTTTCACGCCGGTTTTCTGTGAGAACGTGGTATTTCTCCGGTCGAGCCTGCCCATTCGTGCCGAAGCATGGCTTTCCCACGTCTGAACGCAATGCACACGTCATATCAGAATATCAACAGAAAAGTTGTTAAATGTTATGCAATAAGTAAAATAGTTATGAAATGCCAGCAGCATTTTATTAAACACGTTACTGCTTCTAAATTAAAAATCTTTTCTCTTCGTGTCGGTAAAAGAAGGAAAACCAGTTATTAGCCACATGTTAAAACACTAGTCCAGTGTCCCATTTTCATTAGCTGTAACATCTAAGTTCTAACCTCTGATGTATTACTCCCCCGGGCTTCCATTGTGCGGCAGAAAATTATTCTCCATTCGTATTGAAAAATATTTGCAGAGCGATGCCATTGGAAAAATTATATATCGGAGAGAGCGAAAGAATCTCCATTATGTTTTCTGTATTGCGTTACACATGATAAACAAATATTATGAATGTTTTTCTAAAGCTATAGGTATGCACTAAAAACTATGATTTTTAAATGGAACATAAATGTAGCCGATATCT
This sequence comes from Aricia agestis, assembly GCF_905147365.1. Lineage (NCBI taxonomy): Eukaryota > Metazoa > Arthropoda > Insecta > Lepidoptera > Lycaenidae > Aricia > Aricia agestis. The sequence goes on along the minus strand of NC_056408.1, from coordinate 16,208,013 downwards.
AGAGCGACATTATTAAATCTAGAGTCGATTGGTTTAGTTCAGGACTTTTCCTAAGATATAATGAATGGTTAACACATTATTACAGCCAATGTTACACGGGGCTGACAGGTTTTTCTTTTTTATAAAATAAGGGGGCAAACAAGCAAACGGGTCACCTGATGGAAAGCAGCTACCGTCGCCCATGGACACTCGCAACAACAGAAAAGCTGCAGGTGCGTTGCCGGCCTTTTAAGAGGGAATACACACTTTTTGAAGGTTAGGTGTTACAGTTGATTAAAACAAAACATACATATAGATATTTTATAGACCTTGCCTTTTTACTTTGGCGCAGTAGGACGTTATATTTGTAATAGCGACTTGTCACTATCGCTAACGAATATATCGTCAGATAAATCGATGCCAATAGTATGCAGGTAGCAACAGTCTCAAATACTCCACTGTAAAGTATTGACAGAATGTCGCAGTAAAAGCTTGTCGACGATGCCTGGAGCTGGAGGGCTCTCAGGGTGTTTCAGCCGAAGGCTCTCGACAAGCTATCGCGAGCTACTTTTACCTTGCTTTTAAACAACAAATACCTACTTAAAACCTTTTTAAGTGAAATCGCGTGGTTTGGGAATGCTAGTTTTAATGTCAAACAAATAGTTCGCAAATTGTGTAACGTACAGTCTGTCAAAAAAGTCATGAAATTAAAAAGTGGCAACATCGTAGTGTCATACCTTTTTTCTTAGATATTGATTTGAAAGGGATGACACTACGATGTTGCCACTTTTTAATTTCATGACTTTTTTGACAGCCTGTAAGTTACTGAGCTTTTGTTTAGCCTAAGCTACTGATAATCAGTAGCTTAGGCGCTACGGTGGAGGAAGTTGGAACTTTCATAACTAGATAGTACATAATATATTTTAGTCACGTCATATTGACTCCTAAAATAATTTTAGTTGAAAAAAAATTACAATCGTATTGAATAGTACGATTGTGAACTAAGATTATTATTAACTGTTAGAGTCCATAGCTCTTGCTGGAAATGCTATTAAATTTTCCTTTGATATGACTGTATTTATAATACCTTCTAATCACGTAAGTATTTAGGTGAAAATCGTTCGGTCAAATACTCAATAAATATTATCGACAGCAGGTATGTAGGAGCTTTTGATACGGGATACATTTCAGCTATTAATCCACACCGCGCTGAAACTGTGTCGATTGGATCTCTTTATCTGTGGTTCTTTTACGAGCTATAACTATTATCGGGTGCGACTGCTGACATCACCGTGATTTAACATCATACGATATTGATACCGCAGACGGAAAAATACAAATATCGTGCCGATAATAATAAAGATATTATGTCTATAGTCCAAGCCCGCTGACTCCACATCATGCCAACGCATTGAGCCATCGCATTGGGTCACCACGCGTACAGTATGGAAGGCCGCTCCTAACCTAGGGCCTGTATTCACTTTGATTAGTGCAGGGGATTAGTGATTAGGCGAAAATAATGGACTTGCACTAATCAGTCGCTGTCCACACTTACTTTCTCATGAATCCTGATTACTAATCACCTGCAGGCTGCACTTATCACTAATAAAAGTGAATACAGACCATTATGAACAAGTAGGCCTCTACATGTTAGCCCAATGCGCTGGCTCAATGTCGGCTTCATGTCTATGTTATTTCCGATACACTTCATCATCCGTTGTCCGATATCGCATCGCGTAGTGTGAAAAAGCTCTAGTTATGTAGTCGAGAGTAGGGATGTGCTACATCGCAGCGATTTTCGGAGAAAAATAATCACTGTTTACCATTACTGAATACAGTAAAAAACGGATATTTAAAGAAGTGTCATAATATTTTGTAGTTATACCACCTTTTTGTCATTAACGGCTGTATACAGAAGAATATTAAAACTATAGCTTTTGTCTGCAGACTGAACCTAGAACGTAACTAACATCTAGGAGCTAGACTCCTAGAAACGTTCTAGGTTCAGTCGTCGTTCAGTTACGTTCTAGGTAGAATTAGCTGGTAGTGTAATGCAAAGTATTTACGATTACGTCTTGCCAATTTTTTGCTAAGACAATCATTGTTTAAAAAACAATCCAACACCAAAATTTAACTAGGCACAGAATAAAATTAAAATCGATCCGTTAATTTTGGAAAATCTTAAAGATGTATGATGTAAGGAAATGACGTCGTCTCGTCAGTAGTATGTTTGTGCGATATTCCCGGCACATCCGGCGCGCGCCAGTGACACGCTATTTCCACGCGCTCACTCACTACCAATACACCACTCCCACCACTCCTACATCATGTAGGCGTGCATTACCAGTGGTAATTCCCCTGGTTATTTACCAGGCAAACATGAATCCAAAGAAGATACTACTGATTGAAAAGGTAGGAAGTCAAGCGCGGACCCTAATGTAGAGGCACCTAAATCGATAATTATGTTTATTATAATAAATTTCGTTTTGCTTTATATTTTAGAATAAATTAATAATGATTACGCGTAACTACGCGTTTTAATATTAATGTTTTAATTAATTACTTTCTAGCAAGGTATGTTTTCTACGAACATAAACTGTTACAACATTGAACGTAGTTATTGAACCAAATAAAATAACGATAAAAAGACGACGCGAACTTAATGCACTAAGAGTTAATTAATACTTCAGGAGCTAACTCTTAGAGCGTTATTTTATAACAGTAATTGTTATTGGGCTCTTTAAGTAGCTTTTATCATAAACGAGGTAATAATGAATAATTTCTCGCTACATTTACGTTATGATTATGAATATAACAAGCGGACGGGTCTGACAATTGATGATCATCATACCGTGTTAAAATATTCATGTTCTGTAAGAGTTTCCTCGCTAAAAACGTGGAAAACAATTTTATGGAGTTTTTTAAAATCATTTTACCTGTCAATGTCGGGGGAATTCCCGATTTTTTCCAATAAACGTCCAAATAATTTAAAAGATGCAGAGCCGATGATATCAATCATTGAGATACAATAGAATAGGTACACTTTGATTATATACACGTCTATAATCAAAGAGACTACATAATATTATACATTTTACAATATAAGTACATATAAGTAATACTTTATCTATGACATCAATAAATAACAATTTTATAGAGTCTCAAATATCCGATTTTATTAAATCAGTAGTGATTTCGTTTACTTATAAAAACTTAATTAAAATAAAGAGAACATCTAATCTAACACCTTTAGAAATAAAACATAAAAATAATTTCGATTTGACAGCTGTCAGTTGTAATTCCGGGTCTGTGACATGTGTATTAAACACAGATTAAAAATGGAACAGTCGCGGCCGACAAAATGTCTGTGACATCGGCGATTGCGGGGCCGGAATAGCGTAGAATAATAAACACATCAACCCGCGGAACGGAGACGGGCCTTCACGAAAACTTCCACGTATCTACACATGAAAATAGAAGACATACTTCTGAAAGAAGAATTGTTTTGTGGACTATAAGCTAAGTAAGATAATAGCTTTTATAAAAAGCGTCCGAAATTGAGACTGACAGATTGTTAAGAATTAGAATTGCGAATGTAAGAAAAACTTTTTTATGCGAAATAGAAATCAATGCAGATTTTACAAGACTGTTCTCCGGACTTGAAAGTTACATCACTACGGATGCTGAAATATGACTTTTCTATTCGACTTAAATATCCTTGGATTGAGTATGTTTTATGGCGGCTCTCGACATAGGCGAACGCGTTGGCCAACGCGTCTGCAGACGCGTTGGCCCAATGTGTAGAACGGGCGTTCGCGCGTTGGCCAACGTCTAAATACCTACGGCCAACGCGCGAACGCCCGTTCTACACATTGGGCCAACGCGTCTGCAGACGCGTTGGCCAACGCGTTCGCCTATGTCGAGAGCCGCCATTAGATAAGTTTTATTAAAATAATATAAACATAGTCTGCATACAATTAATTAAAGTTGTTACTATACTTATTATTATTAAGTGAAACAAACTCCTCTGTAAGTTAAATAAATTTCAACTTAATAAAATTCCCTACAACAACGAGTAGACAAACTATTCTTTATTAAAATAACTTGAAATATAATAAATTTAGAATATGACACGAAGTAGGACGGAAGCGGAAGTATGAAGTCTGGGCACTTCGGCGAGTTTAGAAGGGTCGACTTCCGCTATTGATATTGTCAACTACACGGTACGCCCATCAACTGAATAGGCTTTATGTTTTTTTTTACTTTATATGTGATGTGCTTATTTAGGGTTAGTTCACACGATATCGTTTTTTATGCTTTGTAATAAATAAAGTTTATTTTGAATCGATATTTAAGGAATGTAGCGCCGCGTGACGAGGGGGTCACGCGGCGCTACATTTTTAAAATATCGCTTATGGCGGCTCTCGACATAGGCGAACGCGTTGGCCAACGCGTCTGCAGACGCGTTGGCCCAATGTGTAGAACGGGCGTTCGCGCGTTGGCCGTAGGTATTTAGACGTTGGCCGACGCATCTGCGAGCATGCCGCGCGGGTCGGAAATGTCGGCAAAAGATCAAAGGACATTTGTCGCAAGCTTCGTGCTTCATCCACACATAGGCCGCGCGATCAGTTCGCCCGGAGTTATAGTTATGATAATTATAATAATATGTAACAATTTTTATATGTAATAATTAAATAAATAATAAGTAGATAATAAAATAATTACTTATATTATTTTAATATTATAAAATATTATGTAAAAGTGAGTTTATTTCATTGTTTGTTACGTTTTCTCGCCTTTTATTTATTTATTTCGAGAATACCCTTTAAAACTTTTTCTTGTCCACATTTACAAAGTAATTATAAACTGTGAATAAATATACAGCTGCAGCTGTTAGCGACTCAACATCCATTTTGAATCCGTCCGCACATTGGCGCGATCCAAAGCATACTGAACGACCTTCCTATGTGTGGATTACTCACAAACGCCGTTGCAAGCGCACTGCCAACGCGTCTGCAGACGCGTTGGCCAACGCGTTCGCCTATGTCGAGAGCCGCCAATACGTACACTTACAAATTAGTGAAATTACAATAGGGTACACATTGTCACTAATACTGTTCTATTGGTGAGTCTATTTAAAATCAATATTTACTTAAATAAAATTTAGAAAGTTATTTTCAATATTTATTTTTGACATAAAAATGTTAATAAAGCAAAAATAATATTATTAAAAATCCATGTAATTCAGTCCCGAAAAATGTCTGGAAATGTTAAAATACATAGCTTATCTTAAAGCTTTGTAGATTTATTCGTGTTTCGTGTTTGGGCGAAATCGTCGTATAACGGAATGTGGAGCAACAGGGTATTTGGTGAGGAGCAGCGGGATTTCCCTCTAATGCGGCCCACGGGACTCGCAAAAATGTCATGTCCTACACGAAAATATCATCATGATATTACACAGAACAGGCATTACACAGACATTTAACGATTTAAACTTAATTAAAATTTAATAGGGAGTATTCTTGAGAACTTATGACAAAGTCGGCGAACTAATTTGGATGGAATTACATAATAGGCATGATGACTATTATTTTTTTCTTATCGGTAATTGAAAGACACTTAAAAAATAGAAATATCGTTGAAAGAATGACTCTGATAGCTTAAAAATTCACTAAGATATGACAATTCAAATATCTCATAAAAAAAGACCTGCCCGAAACGCTCCATACAAAGTGCTACGAAAGACTGACGTCAGTCTTTCGTAGTTTGTACGCATCGGGAGACAACTTTGTTCGACAGGTATATTAAATATTGCGTTTATGAAAGTGGGTTTCATAACAAAAGTTGCTTTTAATTGCATAAGTTATGGAATTGTATACAAATATTAAGAAATTTAATTGAAAAGAAATTCGACTTGAATATCCAAATTTGAAGGCGCATAACAAAAAAAATACAAATGCTGTCAAGCTGCAATTTTGGGAACACTTATTTTTTACCGTGATTTCTTTATTTTATTTACAAAATTCGCTAATCTTTGACCTTGTCATCATCCCTATTGTAAATTGATTATAATTTGGTATGGAGGTAATTTAAGGTTCGGTAAAGTACATCCCACCAAAAACATTTTCATGTAAAAATGTTGCCAAGATGAGAACATAATATTATAGTTCGTCGTGTCAAAAAGTAGTGAGATCTCATGTAGAGCCAAGTTTCTAACCTTACATACTCAACCCTAAATCTAAAAACCTTAATTTTACCCTGAAGCACGGCAAAATATTTGATAATAATATTATAATGTGTCAGCCGCACAAGGAGAATCTATCAACTCTACACATTAGTCAAAATCGGTGGCCTGGCCATTTATTATTACTGTGTATTTTAGTTTAGTTTAGGATTAAGTTCAAAGCCCTGGCGAATAACAAAATGGCCAAGCCACCGATTTTGACTAATGTGTAGAGTTTTTAGATTCTTCTCGTGCGGCTGACACATTATAATATTATTATCAAATATTTTGTCGTGCTTTAAGGTAAAATTAAGGTTTTTAGATTTAGGGTAGAGTATGTAAGGTTAGAAACTTGGCTCTACATGAGATCTCACTACTTTTTGACACGACGAACTATAATATTATGTTCTCATCTTGGCAACATTTATATATGAAAATGTTTTTGGTGGGATTTCATTTCTTTTTGTAAGCTGGCTTACGTTGTTTTTTCTTTTATTTCATTTTTTAGGGTTCCGTACCCATAGGGTAGAAACGGGACCCTATTACTGAGACTTCGATGTCGGTCCGTCTGTCTGTCTCCAGGCTGTAACTTAGGAACGGTAATAGCTAGAGAGTTCAAATTTGCACAGATTATGTATATCTGTTGCCGCTGTAACAACAAATACTAAAAACAAAATGAAATTTATATTTAAGGGGGGCTCCCATACAACAAACGTGATTTTTTTGGCCTTTTTTGCTCTATATAAATAATGGCAACAGGTAGGTACTTGATTTTTTCTCAAAGTCCTTAGTTATATGTCTACTTTAATATTTAATAATAATATTAAAATAAAATAAAAAATTAAGGGGGGCTCCCATACAAAAAACACAACTTTTTGCCTAATTTTGCTCTATAATGGTACGGATATAGGTTAAGTTGGGTTTGATAATTTTTATGTTGTTTCAGTACTAATATTATGTTACATACCAAATTTCAGCTTTCTAAGACTTCAGGAAGTACCCTAACAGTTTTGATGATCGGTGAGTCAGGGACCAAATTGTGAATTTTTGGACACCTATAAAATCTAAAGTATAATAACTACGATATTCAAAATTTGCGCATTTAATAACTATACCCATGTCATTATATCTTAAAAATTTCAACTATCTGGCATTATTCAAACCAAAGTTACGAGGGTTCAAAAATACGACGAAACGTTTCGAGAAAAGGTAGGTAGTGCCCTTGCGCGCTTCGCTTGGCTCATCTTGGCGGGGGCACTCCTGAGCCCCCAGATATAGGATAGCTTTATCGCAGTAGAATGTATGGTTCCCGAATGATAGCGAATTTTTTCCCAAACGAGTTGGGGGCAACGTCATATAAAATCCAGCCTTACTAATCGAACCATCGTATGTAATTTGACTAAATACCCAGTGCAACACACGCGTCATTTGTCACATGTAAAATTCTCGCAGTAATGAGGTTCGAGAGAGGTATATGGGTCGCGTCAGGGCCTCAGTAGTTTTTAATGAGGCCGCACGAGCCTTCCGCTCCTAATGTAGCTGTGTTACGTTCCGCCGCGAAACTTAAATGTCTAAATATTTTTTAAATTACTTTGAAAATTGTGTTTCAAATTTAGAATATTTTTTAACATTTTGAAGCTAAAAACTTCGTTAGCGGCATTGCGCAGTTTTTCTTGGTTAGGCGGGTAAACATTTTAAACAGACAGGACACGTGAGGTATCGAAAACCTACTTGAAAAATCGTAAAACGGAGGGAAAGAAGACCGCCGGCGGGGTGGAGGAAAGGAAGTAATATTCCCCTCTCTTTCCATCGCAAGATCTATTATTTTAAATGATTATATTTTTTAATACAAAACTAATGTTTAGTTATATGTTTAACTTATTTAAGAGAGAAATTGTAAAAAATGATTATTGTATTTTTTTTTACGAAATTAAGTTAACAATTAGAACTCACAAAAATTAGTAGTGCCACATCATATATACGTGGGAGAGCCATGCTTCGGCACGAATGGGCCGGCTCGACCGGAGAAATACCGCGTTCTCACAGAAAACCGGCGTGAAACAGCGCTAGCGCTGTGTTTCGCCGAGTGAGTGAGTTTACCGGAGGCCCAATCCCCTACCCTATTCCCTTCCCTACCCTCCCAAATTCCCTTCCCATCCCTACCCTCCCCTATTACCCTATTCCCTCTTAAAAGGCCGGTAACGCACCTGCAGCTCTTCTGATGCTGCGAGTGTCCATGGGCGACGGAAGTTGCTTTCCATCAGGTGACCCGTTTGCTCGTTTGCCCCTTATTTCATAAAAAAAAAGACTATTTTTCTTCAGATAGACTCAACATAAGAACAAAATAACACATAAACTGGATAATAAAACTAATAAAAAAATACTTATTCATCTTAAAATCTAGAGCAGTTTTTACAGATGAAATAAGCATGTTTCATATATAAAAAACACAGAAACAAGTAAATTTCCAAACAAATAACTATCATTGCCTTCGCCACTATTCTCTATCAATCCATTATATGCTGTCTTTCGTCATCCATCTCCTACTTTGTGTCACTTTCAAAACTTCTTTCGCTGACATTATTAATATCTTGCCTACCTAGCATACGCCAACGAGATATCTCACTCTACATGTTTTCTCGATGTTTGATGGTTTGTCTCTTCATCTCTATTCACCCTAGCATGACAAACATTTTTTCTCGCGTAGATCTATCATCGAAATAACACATTTTTATAGAGTGGTCGAAATAATGTCGAGATTTTGACATTATGAGACGAGTAACTACTCTAATCTAGTCTCATAATGTCAAAATTTAATTATCTCGAGAGACGTGAGATATCTCGTTGGCGTATGCTAGGTAGGTTGGTCACTACTAGACTCGTCGGGTGAATCAACTTCAGCTTTTCCAAAAAGACGCAATTATTATCTGTTTCGATTATCTTTCTAGATTTCCAGATTTTAAATCTTAAAAAACCCATAAAATAACAAAAATAAGATAAAATGTGTTTGAGCAAATTCGTTACAAGTAGCGTGAGGAGGGTGTCACGCACCCGCTGACAACTTCAAACTCATCTTCACCGTACACCGTGCGGCGATCGCCAAAAACAGTGGCAAGTGACACTTCTGTATCTCCCCCCGCGCAGCTAATCTAGTGCACGAAGCGTAACAACAATTCGTTATTAAAATATTAATCGCTTTTTCTAGGTCTGGGTGTATCACAACTCACACCCAACCTTACGCCGGGTTAAACAACAAAATGTCATGTTTTGTAAATTATACGCACAGTTTATACACACATTAAAAATCCTATAGGATTTTAATGTGTATTGTGTATATAACCTGTGCGTGCGGTGAGCTATAGCCTAGCTTATAAGCTTCTAAATTTAGCCACGATAATGTTTTCTATCTGACGATAACTCGTTTCATCAAAAAATCCGTAAATATTTCCCGCTAAAGCAAGCTAAAGCCCGAAACCCAATCTCGAGGCGCGGCCATATTTTTACCGCAGCTGAATAATGAAGAGGACATCCCTTGTTGGAGAGAGCCTGTGAATATTACACGTCGCTCTTAATACCGCCAACTAACCGGGTGACCGATGGAGCCTTCTCATAGATCGTATCTCGTTTGGATTTTCAAGCTGGTTTGGTTTTACCATAGAGGAAGGAAAATCCTTTTCATTGGATTAATCTACACTATACATTCACGAACCTTACACCTATAGTGAAGCAATTGCCACTTGCTACTGTCTGGTCTAACTAATGGTTCCCGCCCCTGACAAGGTCTGAGGTCATTTAATTAGCCGCCCCTCCCTGACCTCTGACCCCGCGATCAGCCCCGGATCAGCAGATCTGATTAATATCGACCTCATATGTAATCCCAACTAGTGATTACATTCATTTCTGTAAATCTAAACTTTCTTTTACATAGGGACACAACTTTTGGTTAAGCTATTTGATTATTACAGTGATAAAATACTTTATATATTATGAGTTCCATAAATAGAGTTTACTGTGAAATTAGCAGCGCCGAAAAAGTCACTTTTTAAAAGCTTTTTTTTAACTTGCTCTGTATGTAAGTAAGTATGTATGTTCGGGTGAAATTTTGGAACTCAATTTTGAAGCAGATATACTTAACCGATTGAGCTGAAATTTTGCATACACGTTTAGTTTGGATGACAGTGCATGATATGGTATGTAACATCACTCTAAATCCAACATGGCCGACATTCCAAGATAGCGAAATAGTTATTTTCTATGCAGTCCTAAGTCCTAACTAACTTTAGTTACGTAAGTCACTTTGTTTTGTCTCAAAGGCTCACAGACCACACTAAATATTAAGTGTCTTCAGTGATACAGAATACAGATCCTTAATCTAACTAAGCTCAACCTTGGACATAACATTTTAATGTAGAGCCCCGGAAAATGTAACTCGACCTTTTCCGGCCAGCTCTGTTTCTAAGGTTTTTTACAGAAGCTTATTTACTAAACACCGTTATTTATTGGGCGTATCCAGGTAGGTAGGTACCATCTATCTAGAAGATAAAATAAACGTCAATTTTCCTGGCAAGTGGGGATTAAAAACGTGTTACCTACTCTGCGCAAAATGAAGTGTTGAAAACAAAATATATTGTCAGTCAGATTAATAAACGTCAATTTACATGATTTTTTGTTTCAATATGCCAGACCGACCATCTCCCCAACAGGTGTCCCCCCCCCCCCCCACCCCCCGCGCGCTAAAATCATGATTTATTGCCTAATATTGGCTAGTATATCATTAGCCAATCAAAATAGTGCTATATAACTAGTGAATAGAATACATTTTAGTCAAAAAACCCTCAGAAACCTGGCATTATTCCTTTTTTCGAAACAAAGGAGGTTATGAATGTTTCGCACCTCTTTTTCGTATTTCCGGCCAGTATTATTTACAAATTGTTTACAATCGATACTCGGAAGTCCACGTTATTGATGGCTATTGGCTACAGACTACAGTATACAGTACACACGGCCGCGGCCGCGAGACAAAAGGTAGAATGCGTTGATAATCCTGTGTACACCGCGCGCAGGGTAGCCGCACGCAGAGGACACACAAATTGACGCTGATGGTCAATATAGTCTTTCTATCAATTAGAAAAAAAAACAATAACAAGCCTGCTTACATGATACGATCATTAAATTTTTAATTTCTAACAAAATTCAACTTTTTAAAAAACTGCAGTAGCTAAACACTGTAGCGTTTTAATAATTAATGACATATTATATTATAAAATATATTGAGCACACTTTAATTTACAAAATAACTAAACAATATTTTTAAATTGAGAGGAATTTATAAGCCTAAAAATCACGTTAAAAATGCTGAAGCCGTAAAAGCAACAAATTCGAGTGAAATTAAATATTTTTTTCAGAGCTGAATGCTTTCATTAGCCGGTTTAATATTTTCATATCGCTCAAACATTTTGTTTCATTTTGTGGTTACATCAGACGTCGTTGTTTGCCTTGATTAATAGAAGGTGCCGTGTTGTTATATTTTGAAGTTAATTACAACTTTATTTTCTTACACAGATTCTAGTTGTTAATTAAATACAATACTACACTTGTAATTATTACTGTTTTCTTTTTTTTAATATGGTAAAGTTAATTAATTATACTAACAACATACTAAATAAGAATATTACAATTAATTTTACTTCTACTTTGCTTGAGCTTGCCAACTATTAAGAAATTGTAAGTCGTTTCCGACGGAACGAAAAAAACTCGATATTTGAACGTATTTTGTCTATGCCGTGGTGTTCTGTGCTGGTAATGAACCTTAGCGGGCGTCGACCCCGCTCAGGGCCGCCCGCTTGCCTCCACTACCTGCACTACAAGGAGCGCGAATACTACAATCCTTTATACTGCGCTTACACTACTACATGTACTACTGAGGAATGTAGTAAAATTCCGATGAAGATTAGGATTAAAACTTTCGTACTATAACAACCACATAAAAACTGTATGTTCAACATAAGGATCGAATAATAATCGGCCAAGTGCGAGTGGGACTCGCGCACAAAAGTTCATTTTATTTATAACTAGTTGTGTGACCGAGATAGATATACACAATCTGTTAAAATTTCAGAAGTCTAGCTATAGCGGTTCTTGAGATACAGCCTGGAGACAGACAGACGGACAGACCACGAAGTCTTAGTAATAGGGTCCCGTTTTTACCCTTTGGGTACGGAACCCTAAAAACACACGTCTAACCACTTTATATAATTATTAATTACGCTCTCACACACGCATCAAACTACGCTCCTTTGGGTTACCTTCTAGTCTATTATAATATAGTCTATACAGTACCATCAGTACCTATGAGTCATGATTGGTCGGATTGCCGTGCATAGTTTGACTGTAGCAATCAAGGAACGAAGCTGCAATAATATTGCGTACAGACTCGATTATACGGCCCTCAGTTATACATATTCTCTTTTTTTTTTTTATTTTTTTTTTTATTTTAATAATTTATGTACACAAAAATGAGTACACTTTTTCATCTACTACTAGTAAAAGTAGTAGATGAAAAAGTGAAAGTCTTAAAACTAGAAATACATTTCAGTACAAAGGTACTACTTATTCTGATTGGAATCTCTTCCAGTAGACCTGTTACAGGAAATTTAGAAAACAGGTAACAAAAATCAGTGCAGACAACAATTGAGTCTATATAAAAATAAGAATTATTATAAATACCTACGCAAATTAACAGAAAACTCCGTTTTGACAGAAAAATCCAGACTGCCACTGCAAATCACCTAAATAATTTCTCAATAAACATTGATATTCTATATTTTAACAAAGATTTAACATTATGTACGGAACATATGCACCGAACTCGCTTCATCGATTCGATTATTCGGATTTTCAAATATCATGCCTTACGAATTACGACACCAATTAGTCCGGTTAATCGAGTTCGTACTGTAGTTGAATTGAGGTTCAGATGTAGAGAGAAACTCATAAGTACTATAATTACTATAACGTATGCAGGGAAACAGATTTTCTCTATCAAACTACATACTCTGCTCAACATATGGCTGAATAGCACACAACATAGTATTACGTACGTATTATATGAGCAGAGTCATTAGTGATATAAAATAAATAATAATAGAAAATAGTCAATACATACATAATTTTATATTACTGCTAGATTTCGCCAGTAAGCTAAAATTCGTTTATCGAGCAGGAATATTCATTTTCCGGTATAAAAAGTATCCTATGTCCTTTCCCGGGACGGAAGTATCTCTATTACCAAATTTTAGCTAAATCGGTTTTTAACAGGGGTGTGGGGTGGTAAATGGTAACTTAATTCACACACTGAATAATAATATATTAACTTTTATATAGGAAATTTTAGCTAAATCGGTTTTTAACAGGGGTGTAGGGTGGTAAATGGTAACTTAATTCACACACTGAATAATAATATATTATATTACACACACAGACAGACACACACGCACGCACGCACGTGTACACACACACACACACACACACACACACACACACACACACACGTCTTATAAAATGCTCGTGACGTACCTGATGTTAATCACTATTTTAACTGAATGTATTACATTCTGAGGGGGGGCCTGGTGACCCCTTAACACAGGGCAACCTAGTAAGGGCACCAGTCTCCTGCTATAATATTTTGTAACTTGGTACATCAAAATAATTGTACATCTTGTTTTGCATTGTGGGAGAAATCAATAAAGATTTTTTTTTTAACAGTTTGGGTATGAAGGCGTGAATGAATTTTCCTCGGGAATGGATAGTTTTATGCCAAAAAATACGTTTTCCGCGCGATAACCGAATTTCAACGCATACCTTTTTGCTACGAAATTCGTAACACCATTTCAACTTTCAACTATAAATTATACTAGGATAATGATGTTAGGAACATATCAATTTACATACCTTTTCTTTAAAAAATGTCACAAATAAAGTCACAACATTTCCCAATTAAGCGTAGGCGCTTAGTAATTAAGGTTAAATAAAGATCAGCTCTACGTAACGTTAATTAAAAATCGTTTGACGCTTTTATTTACTTCAATAATTACTTGTTAATTCACTTCGATTTATTATATTTTGACAGTAGCGTGACAGCTGTTCACGTGTTATTTGTTAATTAAATTATTGCATAATGACAGGTCGGAGACCCGGGGAAACGAGTTTGACATGGCCAAGGCCATACTTAATATAAAATAGATAAAACCTAGGTTAGATTGTAGAGCATACCTTGCTTGCAAAGCAAAACATTTTTTTTTCAAAATAGGAATTTGTAATAAAATTGAAAGTATGTTGTAAATGAGAAGTAATGGAAAGTGCGTTTTGATAAGTTCTCATTGCCTTTTGCCTCCAAGCATGGTTTTTATAATAATATTATCTCTACATAGCTCATAGAGGCCTCGCTACAAAACGCAAAAAATAAAGGTCGCTTTGATCGAGTAAGCCATAATTATTGGCTATGGTCTTTTTCTATGGAGTCTACTAGTAGTAGAGAGTGCTTGTCAATTAAAACAAGATGGGTAATCGTTAATATTATTTGCCACCAAATAATAGTAATAAAATAACAAATAGTTTGTTTAAAGTATCTATTTTTATCTCCGAAACTCATTTCGGAGCTAAACGCTCACGTAACTTGAATAGTATTGATTACGACAGATATTCAATTCATAATTGGAATTTCCTTTTGTAAAATATACCTGTATTCCTACCCACGTTACGTTACGTACGGGACAGGTATATTTACACATAGGCTATACTTGTATATATAGGAGAGGTATAATAACCTGTCTAAAATATATCTAGTTCATTCGGCCCGAAGCTCTATTCATTTGACGACTGAAAACGTGTAACGTTACGCCTAACGAAGGTACCGTATCACTCAAACGTCACTTTGACAGATGGGCACAGACAATTAATTTTAGGATGCCTTTACACTTACAGCTATGTACACTGTACAGGGACTTCAGCAGAAAATCATTTAACGAGCTGAATACTGATTTAAATAATCTAAAGTTAATCTTAATACATTTTATATGCTGGGTTTTTTTTTTATGAAATAAGGGGGCAAACGAGCAAACGGGTCACCTGATGGAAAGCAACTTCCGTCGCCCGTGGACACTCGCAGCATCAGAAGAGCTGCATATGCGTTGCCGGCCTTTTAAGAGGGAATAGGGTAATAGGGAAGGGTAGGAAAGGGAAGGGAATAGGGGAGGGTAGGAAAGGGAATAGGGTAGGGGATTGGGCCTCCGGTAAACTAAACCGGTAAGTTTACAATTTACATATTACCAATACTTTCTTTTGTCTACGTCCTAGGAGTCCCTATAAAAATCAAAAGTTAAGTAGGTACCATTTTCAAATTAATTTTGAAATTCGAATACGAAATAATTTTGAATCTTATTATGCATGGGCGACCGAATGTGGCTTTGTAGTACAATTGTGACCAATTTGCAGACGTTTGTAAAGTAATTACTGACTCTACCAAACAAAATGCGCTGCTGTTGTTATGGTGAAATTAATATTTTGACTAGATGTTTTTAATTTACTTTCATTTCGACATCAGCTCTGAGGTTGCAAAAAGAAAACGAATCAAATCAAATCAAATCAAAATTGTTTTATTTCTGAATAAATTTAAAATAAATGTTTTCAGAATGTCCTACAAGATGCCTACCACCGGTTCGGGAAGAACCGGCGTAAGAAACTCGCACGGGGCCCACTTTTTTACCAAAAAAAGTGAGAAAAAAATTAATCTTTTAAAATAAAGTTTACAATTTTGTAACTAAATATTATATACAATATCCATATACATAATTGTAAGTCCTATAATAATGAAGAAGTAGCCTTGCAAGAAGCCATCCTACTCCCAAGGTGTGCCATCGTTTATGAAATCATTGACCTTATAATAGGCTTTGGCACACAAACGTTCTTTAACTACTTTTTTAAATTTATTAATGGAAAGATTTTGAACGTTTTCTGGGATTTTGTTGTAAAGGCGTATACATTGACCTTTAAAAGATTTACTGACTTTACTAAGTCTGATCACCGGCATATCTAGCTTGTGCTTATTTCTAGTATTCCTAGAGTGAATGTCACTTTTAACTTTACTTATATTTTTTCTAACATATATTACATTATCCAAAATGTATTGAGAAGCAACAGTTAGAATACCAATTTCTTTAAATTTATCTCTCAGAGATTCTAAAGCAGACATTTTATAAATAGAACGTATGGCTCGCTTCTGCAGCACAAATATTGTATTAATGTCGGCAGCGTTTCCCCATAAAAGGATTCCATACGACATCCTACTATGAAAATAACTAAAATATACTAATCGTGCCGTGTCTTCGTCAGAAATTTCCCTAATTTTTCTGACTGCAACGAGTTTTTAACTATCTTTAATTAATCTTCAGTAGACTGTAGACATACTAATATTATGTCCGGTGATAGAAACTAAACCATTTTGGTTTCGAATTAGTTAAAGCAACAAACTAAAACAATTAACGGTAAAACAGCACGGAAACAATCATGACAAAACTGTTTGGAACATGAGAATTTTAAATTATACAAATGGTCGGTACCTAATTACAATGATTTTTAAACATTTTGCCACATTGTGTTGGCGAATGGCTACTTATTTACTAAGTGTTAGAGTAAGTAATTTTAAAAATATATTTTCACATAGTCAAAATTGTAATATCACTAACGGCTGCATTTAGAGACATAATATTTTAATTGTTATTTAGGTTTATATTTAAGTACTTATTTCAGGAAAATTTTATAACCTTCACCAAGTAACTTCTTAAGTTATGTGATCATAAGCATACCTATACAGGGTGTAACAAAAATAAGTGATAATACTTTAGGGTGTGTACGTGTTCCTTGTAGAGAGTTCACTGTGAAAGTAGCAGCGCTGAAAGACCAAAAAATTTTTTCAGTTTTGTATGGGCAAGGGTCCGAGCGTCACGAGTTTCCCCATACAAAAGTGAAAAAAATTTTTGGTCTTTCAGCGCTGCTACTTTCACAGTGAACTCTCCACAAGGAACACGTACACACCCTAAAGTATTATCACTTATTTTTGTTACACCCTGTATAGTATAATTGACATCGATGATAAGACATTTTAATCAGCGGCCGTTTTTAACTTAATACCAGAATAATTTAAATTACACAAAAAAGACATAAATAATGATGAGCATAGCTGCATGCTATTGACCATTTCGACGTTCCTCGATTGTGATATTTGCCTAACATGTTGTAGTTCTCCCATGGTTTTCCGCGAAAACCTCATCCACTCCTAGATCCTTACTAATATTATAAATGCAAAAATGTCTGTTACCTCATCACGCTTGACCGTCTTAACTGATTTAGATGAAATTCGGTCGTCGGAGATACTTTAAGAGACGGAAAAGGACTTAACATAGTTTTTGTTTCGGTAAAATGTATGGTTCTCGCACTAGAAACGAATCTCTGGGCAACGGAATTACCGGTTTGCCGGCTATAACGCAGGTCGCAGGATCACAATGCACAAGCAATTGTATGTAAATGGCAGGTATTACACGCCTCAATATTATCACGATTCCGTGATCATATTGATGGTGTGATAGGCCGAATCGCAGTATCACAGTACACGTCTTGTGAATCGCGTGATCTAGAATCATGATAATATTGATGCGTGTAATACCTGCCACTGAAGCGCGATCGCGTCGTGGTTGCTATTTCAGTAAATCGTTACAACTTACAATATCTCGTGATCTCGCGGTGTAACCGCCAAACCGCGCGTTCGAGCGGATGCGAATACCTGAATCAAACCTAAAAATAAGGTTGATATCAATACTAATATTATAAATTCAAAAGTGTGTCTGTCTGCCTGTCTATCTGTCTTTCTGTCTGTTTGCGCTTTTCGCTGAAGCGATTTTTCTGAAATGTTATATTGACTTTCAGACCCGGGAAAGGACATTCCCGCGCGATATACGAAATTTGCCGCAACAGAGTTGCGGCCGTCCTAGTACTATGTACTTACATATTATATTTTGAATTTCTCTTTAGTATGTAAACGTTGAACATTGGAACAGCCTCGCTCGCGCCGGGCACTTACAACAACATCCTGACGCGCCTTCGCATTACACGCTTCAGCCGGCACGATAGCCGTTCACGAACATTTTACCTCCGACACGACCTTAATAACGAGACGTAAAGTTCATTATTACAAGAACTTCGAGGCAACTCTGAGAGCTCGCTACGGCCCGCGACTTCGTCCGACGTCCGACATACTGCTTGAATATTTAGTCCAAACCACGAGATTCACGAAACTTTATATTTAATATCATTTATTACTTGTCTCGTGGCTTAGACCGTATGAAATAATATGAAAATACTTTTATTTCCAAAATAGTTAGCTAACACTTTCGGACTCCCTATGACACACCATATTCTCTAAAGTTTAAATTCTAAGTATTTATATTTTTAGGAAGTAAATCAATAACTTGTAAGTTAAAGTAAGACTTTAACTTGGATTTTATGTTTATAAAGTTGAAAACCCCTGGCCAGCTACGCCTGTAATAGTATACGAATTTCAAATGTCAGCGGGACCGAAGTATTCGAAGTGAAGTTATCTACGAACGAGGTACGAGAATTCGACCCCTAACCAACCTTAGCGTCTACCAACAATAGTTTTCAGTACACACATAAGTCTCGATTAACAGCGCTGTCGACAACCGCGCCAAGGGCCTCACATCCGCCCTTTGTCCAAAAGGGCTTACATAACACTGATATGGAACAGATACGACGCAATGATCCCGTAGCGTAGTGACAAGACGCCACACTAAGAAAAAAAAATTAAAAATTGCGTTACATGTGGACGGCCTCTAATAGCCTCTGAGCCTTAATAGTTTTAAGTTTCAGCTATTAGCTGCTGTATTATTTAGGTTATATTCTTTAAGTACTATCAGAGAAGTTGATTCCTAGGCAGATGGCGGATCTTTTGGTCGCGTTAAATCAAACTCATCAGACTCATCACAGCTAACATTGAATTGACATAAGCCGACCACGTGACGTAGATCCGTCATCTGCCAGGAATCAATTTCTTCGATGGTACGGGAGCCCTAAAACAATATTTTTTGTGATTACTAACAAGTTAATTTTTTTTTTTGTGAGTAGCTACATTTTGATAAGACGAACAAAATTTTTTTTTTAATTTTTTTATCGAAAAATCTCGAAAGTAGCTTACAGAGATAGAAAGGATTTCATACTTTGACTGAATGGTCCTAAAATAGGTATGGATTATTTTATTTGTAGGACAAGGTTACTCCTGGACCTAACCTAACCTGGACTTCTACGAATATTTTAAGACTAAAATCAGCCCAACCCGTTCAGCCGATTTCGAGTTTTAGCGCGACTAACATATTTGAAAATCCATTTTTATATATATAGA
Organism: Aricia agestis; assembly: GCF_905147365.1. NCBI lineage: Eukaryota > Metazoa > Arthropoda > Insecta > Lepidoptera > Lycaenidae > Aricia > Aricia agestis. The sequence continues at coordinate 16,188,343 of NC_056408.1, read as the reverse complement.
TTAACCTACCAATATACAAATAACCCTCCTGCCAGTCGGGTAAAAATCAGCTGGTTAGGGTTCCGTTTTAGGGGGGCGATACCGGTCCGTCCACGTCGTGTCCCTGGGCACCTACCCCCGTGCCATCGTGAGCTTTTTCACGGTGACACGGGAAGGGTGGCTGAACGCCGGTATGGCGTGTGTTTGTGTGCGTGCTTGTTGTGTGTGTTTGGCTGCGCCCGCAGTGTGAAGAACGGGCCCGCGACCCGGGGTGTCGGAGAGATTAAGATGGCAGAGCGCAACTTGAAAAATACTCCCCGGGCGGGTACCGGTCCCTCACAGGCCGGGGAATCCCGCACATCCCCGAAAGGGGATGTCTGCCGCGCGTATACGGGGGCGGCATAAATTGCGTTGAGTGAATCGGAGGCCGCGAAAGCGGCGAGGCAGAGGGCTATTTTGGCGGCCCTAGGAGGCGATGACGGCGCGAAAAAGCGCGACACCCCGAAGCCGGCGCCCATTACCGCGCCGGCGGCGGAACCACAGACTGAGAAGAAGTTGAGGGGCGACAAAGATCTTCCGCGTGTCCTGCTGACACGCGATGCGATCATGCCGCCCCCGTCTCGAATCCCCGGATGAAACACTCCTGGCCTAGACAGCGAGGACTGGCTCTCGGACTCCAGAGAAATGTCTGGTATGTCGCTGGACTCCGGGGGCCTGCCCGCATTCTTGGACAGGACACGCCGAAAGAGGCGAGCAGATAATGACATGGCACCGCCGTTGTTGGTTGGTTGGAGGACCGTCTTCTGCCCGAGCCGAGACGGAGACCCTCGCTGGCGTCGGACAAAAGGCCGCCGATCGATAAAGAAATGCCGGGACCCCCTCTGCAGAAGGCGAAAGAGAAACCGGCTACGAAGAAGAAGTCGCAACCGTCAGTTGCTGCATCGGCCCCTCTAGAGGCCCCTGCTGCACCCACGGCGCCCAGGCCTAAAAAGGTCAGGAAAAAGAAGAAGCGGCCCACAATGGCCGCTCAGGAGGCGGCGCAAGGGGGAGCGAACACCACCTCCACCCGTACAGAGACCCCTTGGACCACGGTGGGTCCGAAGGGTAAGAAGAAGAAGAGGGTGGCTACACCACACCATCTACAGCCGCCCCGAAGAAGAAGAAAAAGAAGAAAGGGCTGCGTCCGTTCAAGTCCGCCGCCATAACTCTCACGCAGGAGAAGGAGGTGGACGAGAGCGTGACGTATGCCTCTACCCTATGACCTGGAGGAAGCGGGTATAAACCACAAAAACAGAGTCCGATTCCGACTGGCGAGGACGGGTGCCCGGATACTGGAGGTAACCGGAGAAGATGCCCAGCAGAAGGCGGACGCCCTCGCCAACAAAATGAGGGACAATCCTCGATAGGGACGCAGTGAAAATCGCTCGCCCTGTCCAAAGAGTAGATTTGCTCGTCTCCGGCATGGACGACGCAGCGACCGCCGCCGATGTTACCAAGGCGGCGGCAAAAGAAGGCGGCAGCCCGGCCACCGACATCCGGTCGGGCAAAATCACGGTAGGCCCCAGGGGCGCACGGAGCGTGTGGCTCCATGTCCCCACGGACGCCGCCAAGAAGTTAGTAACTTCTGGGCGGCTGCAGGTAGGATGGGTCCTGGCAAAAGTGGTGCTGCTGGCCGCGAGGCCAAAGCGGTGCTACCGATGTCTGAACACCGGCCACCTGGCACCAAGCTGCCAGTCCCCGGTAGACCGTAGCGGGAATTGCTTCCGTTGCGGGAAGCCGGGGCACAAGGCCGCCGACTGCGCGGAGGAGCCCAGCTGCTTCTTCTGCGCAGAGCCCGGCAGAGAGAGCAACCACGTGCTGGGGAGTAACGGCTGTTTTACAGCAGCCAGCAAGCCTCCCAGCACGAGGAGGAAGCGCTAGGCTCCCTCCAAGGGTCGTCCGCGTAAGCCGCCTGGAGCCAATAAGGCCGGGGCGAGTGAAACCGCCCCCGCCATAGAGGTTGAAGCCTAGGCCTGTGGGTGGTTGATCGGGGGATCACCGCCCGCAACATAGGCCCCGAGGAGAAAGGCTCCCCCGATGCCCGGGGAGCCTCTCGGTGCAGACAGGCGGCGGCAAAGGCTGCTGCAGTCGAAGAGGTGCCGGAAGCGGCAAGCGCTGTGGAGGACGCGGTGAATGCATTGCGATCCCGCCCCTTACGTAGCGTCTCCGCGTGTAGCGCTGACGAGGGCATGGGGGGTTTTAGTCGGTAAACCTCTGCGGAGGGAGTCCGGCATACCCCTGCCCCTTCCCCCAGGGGGCGGGGGATGCGTAATGCATTTCCCCTCCACAAAAAAAAAATAAGGTTCCGTTTTAGAGTACAGTAGTCAACCAAGTTTTGTTGATTACAGAACCCTAAAACGGAACCCTAACCAGCTGATTTTTTGTGTATTGGTCAAAATGTAGCACAAAAATTTTGCTTATTAGTAATCACAAAAAAAATTGTTCTAGGGCTCCTGTACTATAAGTACATACCATAATTTTAATTCAAACATCCATACCCATACTAATATTATTAAAAATGCGAAAGTGTGTCTGTCTTCCTGTTACCTCTTCACGCCCATACCGCTAAACCGATTTTGGTGGATATGGAGATACTTTGAGTCTAGAGAAAGAACATCAAGTTCCTAGAGCTATATCCTAGATTCTAGGATATAGCTTTTATCCCAGAAAAATGTACGGTTCCCGCGCGATAAACGAATATTCGTACAACGGAGTTACGAACGTCATCTACTTAGGTTGGGTTGCACTAGAGGCGTGGTTAAAGTTAAGGTTAAATTTAGCTTTAACTTTAACCTTAACTTTGACCGGAGAAATTGACAGATGACTGCGCCCCCGCCCACGTTCATTTATAACCTTGTCTAGCTTTATGGTTATGGTTAAATATGACGTTTTGATGGCGTCCATTTTTAACTTTAACCAAAGATTTGACATTTTGCATTGTAGTTAAAGTTAAGGTTATAGTTAAAGTTAGTTGGTGCAACCCAACCTTAGTATACATTATACATAATACAGGGTGTCACAAAACTAAGTGATAATTACTTTAGGGTGTGTATCAGTCCCGTGTGTAGAGTTCACTGTAAAAGTAGCAGCGCTGACAGAGCAAATTTTTTTCACTTTTGTATGGGGAAACTCGTGACGCTGGGGTACCTGCCCATACAAGTCCCAAAAAATGTGGTCTTTCAGCGCTGCTACTTTCACAGTGAACTCTCTACAAGGAACACATACACACCCTAAAGTATTATCAAATAGTTTTGTTACACCCCGTAAAGGTTACTTAGATAAGTAAGTATGTACTTATACATTATTTTATGAATACAGAAAATAATAGATAACAGCACTTACAATGAACGTTTTTGGTCCGTTGAGCACGCAATCGATATGTAATGAAAAAACTTCCAAATTACCTGAAACAATATAACGAATTTCATTATTTTGTTCATAACTAAGTATAATTAACAAATACTTATCTATACATATAAAACTCAAAGGTGACTGACTGACATGGTGATCTATCAACGCACAGCCCAAACCACTGGACGGATCGGGTTGAAATTTTGCATGCAGGTAGATGTTATGACGAAGGCATCCGCTAAGAAAGGATTTTAAGAAATTCCAACCCCAAGGGGTTAAAATAAGGGATGAAAGTTTGTATATAATAATACTTCTTAACGCGAGCGAAGCCGCGGGCAAAAGCTCGTTCAATTATAAAAATATTATTCAATTCAGGACTATCAAATAAATAATTGAACATTGTTTATTTTTTGTTTTCTGAGGTTTTAGTATGTCCCCGACTCAGAGAATTGATACACAGAGGCGGCGTAAGGTGTGGGCGATGTGGGCCACTGCCTATGGCCTCGCGGTCTAAGGTCGAAGGCTCGAAGGTATACACAAAATATTATGTATGTATATAGAAAGGGTGAACATGACTAGTAATTGGACAGTATGTCCTTTGACAGAGCACAAAATCACTATATTTGTTAAGGTTGCTTAAAAAAACTACCTGTTTTTCTTTAAAATCACTCAAATCAGGCGTTCTATTACTTTAAAAACAGGCAGTTTTTAAAGCAACCTTAATAAATATTGTGTTTTTGTGCTTTGTCCATTGACTGGTACTGTCCAATCACTAGTCATTTATCCTATAATAACACATCTAGCAATAAATTATAGAAAAACTATTTGGCAAAATTTTATTTAAAGTTAGGATTTTTAAAAAATTACAAAAAATAGGATGGGATAGGTCCTCTTTCGTCATTCATCAGGGGGCCTCGCAAAATATATCTTGCCCACATCAAAAGGTCTCGCCCCGCCACTGATGATACATTTGAAGTCCTCTAAAAAGAACCACATTTAACCACGTATGCAATGAAAAATATATCTCCATCCTTGGAGCACCCTCGACGCGGTATCTCTTATCCCGAGTGGTGTAATGGGGATGATGACCGCTCCAGGCATCACACAAACAGTTTATAGGTCAAAACGTCTCCAGGACGCTCCGTTGGCATAATCCACTCCACTTTCATATTTTCTTTTAAAATAAACTCGCAAAAAAGACCGGACATTTTCATGCAGTTAATTAAAATGTTAAATTCCTTTTGAGTGTCGTTTTTCAGCTCCCGTTATCATTACTCTAACAAAGGTTAGTTTCGGGTTACTCGGTCTGCCCTTTCGCAGTCGTATTTCAAAATGGGTGCTATTTTTCAGCTTCGAATTTTCTAATATTTTTATTTGTAAGTAGGTATAAGTACTAATTTTATCTTACAATTTAATTAAATTGCTGAAACAGAGTCAACTCACTTTACATTTTCATAATACATGCCGTCTATACCTCTGTAACTGTTACATAACAAATGAAGATCTGGAGGTGCAATTTTAAACCGTTCGTGTTGAATGTGTTTTAAACAGTCCAAACGTAGGAAATTACATGAAACTTCGTTAAGGAAGGAGTTAATAGCTTGTACCGCCGCGCATGATGATATTAGAGAACTTTAATATGGCACGGTCGCTTTCATCTCCTCGTATTAAACGATGTTGTCATGGTAACGTGAATTTTATGTAGGGAAACATTCGACTTAAAATGATTAAGTACTTACTTAATCTTATTCCAGAGATATTTAGTAATAATTATGAATTAACAAGAATGGAACCACTTCAAGGCATAATTAAATAGATTATTCCTTTGGGTGTGATTTAAGTAAAGCTTAAGTAAGTAAATAAATAAGATTTAAATGTATTCATAAATGATAATAATTAAGGGTGGGTTGCACCAACTTACTTTAACTAGCTTAACTATAACTACAATGCAAATTATCAAATTTTTGTTTAAAGTTAAACATGGACGCCATCAAGACGCCATATTTAACCATAACCATAGAGCTCTACAAGGTTTTAAATGCACGTGGCGAAAAAAGGAAATAACGCTGTCATCATACAAAAACGCCATTTTTGACAGTTCTCTTTTACCAGCAGCGCCCCCGCCCACGTTCTTATGAAGCCTTGTCGGACCAGCAACGTCTTCTGTCAAATTCTGTGGTCAAAGTTAATTTTAAAGTTAAATTAGCCTTATTTTTTATTAACTATAACCATAACTTTGACCATAACTTAACTTCAACCACGCCTCTGGTGTAACCCAACCTAAGTAATAAGTACCTATATATTATATAGGTCGTTCCGTTTCTGAAGTCCGAAGTTCTGGAACACGCCTAGAATCGCAACATGTTCTAATTTCAAATGTTAAAATTCGCATCATTGTTTTAAATTTAAGCTGTCTACAGAATGTTTTAGGCTGTTTACAAAATGTTAACTAAAATCATAATACCAACATTTAATTTGCGAACTATCGCTTTTAAAAATGGAACGCGCGAATGATCGCGAACCGCGCGGACGAAGCGCAGCTGTTGTGCGCGTCAGTCTAAATAATATTATATAATTAAATAGTAATTTGAAGAGTATTTACATATTTGTAATAACTACGAAGGCCAGACGCCCCGTCATCGGTCGCCGCCCATCTGGACGAGAGCCAGGGTAATGGTAAACCGCATCTTGAGTGAGACCACGCTATGGGTGCTGGTGTGAAGACGCGACCCAGAATTACACACCCAGACCCACCCAGACCGACCTAGAATTTGTAGTTTGCGGACCTGATAAAACTTACATTTTGAACTCCGTGGTATAACATCGTAATAAAGACTAGATGAATAAGCCGCATGTGTAGGTATACTTAGATGCAATATAATGATAATTAAATAGACAGACATAAAATTGAAACTAGTTAAATAATATCTATCTTAGTATATGACACCGGCATCCACTAAAAATATTTGTTCAAAACGTGTTTTGTAAACATAAAGATGTTGTATCCTGTATGGTGATAAATGATAATGAAGATGGCATTAACGAAACGTACTATGTATTTATTAAGTCATAATTATTAGTATTTTAATTGGGTCTCAGAAAAGTAAAACATGAAACCTTCAATCGTGTTAATCGGAGCTGAGAGCTGTAGGTCGTGACTCGCGGGTTTTTAAATCTTACATCGCGTCGGTCTGTCTTCTTTCCTATCTGTAAAAAATAGCCACATACCCCTCGAGCCCTCTGAGTCTACCTCTGAGTACTTAAAATTGCTAACATCGATCGTTACTGCAGTCTGTCTTGGTTATTTATTTTTAAAATAGTGCCTATTCCAATAAAATGTTAAATGCTAATTTCTAGATATTATTTAGCTAGAATTAGCATTGGTTTAGCACTGATTTAGTAATGATGACTAATGAGTAATCATTAGTCATCATTACTAAATCAGTGCTATTATAAAGGCCTAAGTAATCTATATATATAAAAGAAAGTCGTGTTTGTTACAACACTTATAACTCGAGAACGGCTGGACCGATTGCCATGGTTTTTGATTTGTTGGATTTGTTTCCGTCCCGAATAGTAGAATAATGAATACTTTATCATTTCAATAGATGCTGATTTGTATATTACATGTCAAACATTTGTTCTCCAATCCTGTCAAATAGTGTAACAACATTTTTTTTTTGGAGCTTATGGCCTGGTTGTTGAGACCTTTAAGCCACAACTTTATTTTTTTCTGAAGACATCATGTGTGCGTTCAGAAATTTATTTTTTGTAAAATGTCTACAAAGTTCAGATCTACAAACATAAAATCATCGGAAAGGAACGGAATTTAGGGAATAAAAAATCTGTTGGTAAAGGTTATAAGATTAAGGAAAAAAAATCTACAGGTTAACAAAAGTCTTTTTATAGGTTGTATGATTTTTCTTGATAAGCTATTCATACGTTGTGGTTATATACTCTTTGAGCTATTGTCTATGTCTCGAAAGTTCAGGCATTGTTATTATATTTCGGACATGCCCTTTGAGTTTAAACGAATTCAATTCCCGATTCGTCTTGCCTTCGCCATGACCATCAACAAATCACAGGGCCAATCCTTGACTATTTGTGGCCTCAATCTAGAAAATGCATGTTTTTCTCATGGTCAATTGTACGTGGCATGCTCACGTGTCGGCAAACCATCCGCTTTATTTGTTCTTGCACCTGACCAAAAAACAAAGAATGTCGCTTACCACAAAGTGCTTGAATGAAAATCCTATTAATGAATTAATCCGAGTTTTTTTTCCCCAATCTGCACAACATAGTTTTCAATCATTTTTTTCTGACATGAGACTTAATTATTATTTTTTATTTTTTTTATTTTTATTCTCATTCTGTATGTATGTTTTCATCATCATTCATCATAATAAAATACTTTTTTGTTTCTATATAAGTATATAAATTTATTATTTTGTATCATTGTTCATCAAAGCCTAAATTTGTTCAGCTAAAAAGTAACACGACATTTATTGACAGTTAGGCGGTACGAAGTTCGCCGGGTCAGCTAGTAATATAAATAAATACCAGTAGAAAATATAAATATAAAGTTGCATTTTCTGTGTGCGAGGCATCCATCGTCCTAAATGTTTTATTGTAATCAGTCGTAACAAATCAAAACATGCAATCTATATTTACATTGTAATATTTTTTAGTTGGAACACTTCCAGAGTCAAAGTATCTCATAAATTAGAGATAGTAGGCGCCCCTAATTATTCTACAATACTCCTTGGTTCGGTGCAGACGGGACACTCTCAATTTACAGCGTAACTAATGCGACAGCAGCAGTAAAAATTCTGTGGCCGTTGTGCGAGGCTTTCATTAACATTTCATTTATTTTATTTATTTAAGTAATACAAATTATAGCTTATGTCTAATTGAGAGTGTACCATAAACCTGCAAGGTTTGTCTGATACAGCTAAAACATATTTTTTTATTAAGCTGATACGATGGTGTCATTCAACAATGCAAAGAATACCTTTAAATTACTATCAAAGCTAAGGATCGAAGTAGAGCCGCTGTTATATTTAATTTCTTGACGGCCGGCACGATCTACTACTCTGGTAAAACTCTTACGAGTAACAATTTACATGTTTCGTCGATGTCGATCTAATACGCGATAATTTAACCGCGAATCGGCTGTCGTTAGCTTGCTTGTCCCGGCTAAGAGTATCTCGTGTGCAGCGACCATCTGCAGTGAATGACAGGAGTTTTAGTTCAACATCAAAGAAGTCTAAATGGGTTATTTGCTGCATGCTGCCCTCTCCCCGCCCCGCTCGTGGCACTCGACACAGAGGTCATAAAAAATACATTACCGTACTCTCTATGAACTTCTAAATATAGACAAGGTTCTAAATGTGAAAACTTTTGATTAGAGGAACCGCTTTGAAGTTTAATTAATAATTAATTCATTATTTTATCTACTTATAGTAAAATATTGATAAAATAATGAATTTCTTTAGTATTTTCGCTTTATATTTTATCAATTCAATCTCAAATAAGTAACTGCTCTATTTAGACATAATAATATTACAGTGATTAATGTCTAAATTATAGCTCCTTATATTATAAGGAACAGTTTAGTAGTGATATTATATAATACGAGCTTTTGCCCGCGGCTTCGCTCGCGTTAAAAAGTATTATTGTATACAAACTTTCATCCCCTATTTGAACCCTTTGGGGTTGGAATTTATCAAAATCCTTTCTTAGCGGATGCCTACGTCATAACATCTACCTGCATGCCAAATTTCAGCCCGATCCGTCTAGTGGTTTGGGCTGTGCGTTGATAGATCACTATGTCAATCAGTCAGTCACCTTTAAGTTTTATATATATACTAGCTGTTGCCCGCGACTTCGTCCGCGTTAACATAGTTATACTTAATAACAAAGATGGATAGTTTTCCCCTTTTTGTGGTTCCTTATACAAAGGGTAAAAACGGGACCCTATTTAAGCAAACGTCAAACGCAAACGTCAATAAACTTTCATGTTTCTAATTTAAGAAATGACGGAATTTCACCCCCTTGGGGGTAGAATTACCAGAAACGCATAAATACGTATTCATTCATTTTTAAGCAGTAGCACAAAAATAAAGTTTCATGTTTCTAACTCAAGAAATGAGGGACTTTCATTCAAAGTTTCAACCCCAATTTCACCCGCTTCGGGGTTAAATTTTCACAATTCCTTCCTTAGTGGGTGTCTACTTAATAAAACAACCCTACTCACCAAATTTCGTTGCTGTAACTTTAACAGTTTTTGCTCAGCGATGATGAATCAGTCAGTCAGTCAGTCAATCAGGACATGTAATTTTATAAGTATAGATATAGATTCCAAATAAATATTTCATAATGTATGTTCACATTAAGCTCTATTTTGTTAATTTTGATAACACATAGGTATATTGTATATAATTTACCTATGCCTTAAGTAAGCGATCTATAAACCACAAACTTAATTTAATTTATTATACCATCAATAAAATGTCATATATTTTAAAGTTTTTCAAATAAAAATCATTTCGAACGTATATTAAATAATAATTTTAAAGTGTCCCGTTTGTCAACTATTTAGCGGCTGCGGCTGGCAAGAGGCTGAAAATTTATCGCATAATAAAAGTGTCCGATGCTTTGGAAGTGTATAATGAGGCAATTCCTGTCCAAGTCCATCGTCACGACACTTATGTCTGACTTCCGATAGTTTTTATGGATGGAGGTATTGAGGGATTGTAATTTTCGCACTCAAAATATTGACGATATAGGTAGTGAACATGCACTCAATATAATATCTAATATTGCAGTACCACTTGGAATGTAAAGATAAATAAATAAGGGCTACTAAAAAGTATATTCAAAATAATGATAAATGTATGTAATAACAGCTAATACTTTGAAAAAGATTAGCTTACACATATATATTATGTCTATGAGCTTACACGACTTCAGATTTTCGCCACCGACAGGGGAGAGTGCGGTCTGAGAGGCCGTTAACGTAAAAGATTTATGTGAAGGTTTGTGAGGACTGAGGTCGTATGTATGTCTCATGATAAGAATTGCGATTCTCTTACGCAGTAACAGGGACCAGCGGGGCTAAAATGGTTGCTTTGGAGAATATGATTCTCCATCATGATATGGTTCATGATATGATTCATTTAATATCGCAATATGCAATTCTGCTTGCAGTTCATGTCTAGTAATTCGTACTAATTTGACATATTTTGTCCGTTTGATAGTTTTGACAATTCATTTGCTGAATTGACTGAGAGGAGTTGCTAAATGTGACCCTTTTAGCCGCGCCGATTGATTATACCGTTATTAATAAGTAAGTAAAGAAATAAAATAAAAATACGTGTGGCACTCGGGGACCGCCGCGGTAAAGCTATTGCATAGCATTTTTTATCAACACTATGCAATTATAATTCGCATGCGTCTAGTCGCACGCACACAAACACCGTGCCGAAGTCCGCACCGCTATACCGGTCGAAGTTAGGTTTTTTTCAGCGCTCATAACCCACGATAAAAGCTATGCAATGGCTAAAAAAAAAAATGTATGTCTATCGATGAAAATTTGTATTTGCCAATAAGCCCACGTATAGTGGTATGTATTAGTAGGAGTGTTCATTAGAGCGGAGTTAATATGCGCCCGCGCATGTTTACTACACGCATAAACATTCTGAGAGCTCTAGCTCTAACTACGGTGACCATCATTCACATTCCTGATTTTTAACCTAATCTGCCGAACTCAGAGACAAATAATAATTACTCAACTGTAATTAAATAAGGATTTTAACATGAGCACCAGTCACCACACATTCCCGTCAAACTCTCCATTAAATTTAAGTTTAATCATAATTAAATGTTTCTGAGTACGGCAGTCAGAGACATTTAATGATGATTAATGATGATCAAACTCCAATTGAATGAAGAGTTTGATAGATATGTATAATGTATATATTAAGTCTATGGATATGTATGATATATCATGTCAAAATCTTCATTTAATTACAGACTACAATTAAGTATATTCGTCTCTGTGCTGCAGTTTATCACGCCCTGTATATATACGTAATTATGTCCTTGGAAGTAGGAAACTAGTGAAATTGTTGCCTAATTTCTAACCTTTTATGACTGACATTTGTCATTTTATAATTGGTTAAGTTTCTGACGTTAGAAAATCAAAAGCCTTTAAAGTTAGAAAATCAAAACGCCTATTATTTAACATTGTTAAGGCATATTTTCTTACCATAAAAGGATAAGAAGAGAAGATTTAAAAATCGTCAATACCGTCCCCAATCCCCCAAATCTCAAACTAAACTAAATATCGTCTCAATAATACAGGGAGAAAGTTATACGAACGAACGAAAACAAAAAAAAATATCCTAGACGTTCATATATTCTTGTTGCCACAACATGCCATTCCATTCACATTCATTCGCCATTTTTCGTTTTTCATTTGCCATTCCTGTTAACACAATAAAGTAAACATAATTGTTTAGGCCCGAATTGTATTATAAATAAAACATTTTTAATGCAGAGTTATTGTTTACGCGATACTTTTTATACATTTTCAAAAGTTTTTAAAATATCTAATAATAGACTATCATAGTGTATATTCAGTACGAGTAACAGATACACAGCAGAAAATTTATTAAAACCGCCTCTTTTTTAAGTCAAAAGTTAACGAAGTATGAGGTCTATTACTAGGAAGGGTTAGTAAATGAATAAGTACTCTTGACGTGATAGAGCCATGCTTCGGCACGAATGGGCTGGCTCGACCGGAGAAATACCACGGGCTCACATAAAACCGGCGTGAAACAGCGCTTGCGCTGTGTTTCGCCGAGCGAGTGAGTTTACCGGAGACCCAATCCCCTAGCCTTTTCCCTTCGCTACCCTCCTATTACCCTATTCCCTCTTAAAAGGCCGGCAACGCACCTGCAGCTCTTCTGATTCTTTCCATCAGGTGACCCGTTTGCTCGTTTGCCCCCTTATTTCATAAAAAAGTACCTGTTTTCTTGTCGAGGCTTATTCAAAGAAGGTTTTAAGCTCTTAAAGTTCATAGACCGTCAAGCGTCAGGTAAGTTTTACAACTACAAAAATAACGGATAGTTTTAATAGGTAGGACTTGTCAAGGCTTTATTGTTTAGGAAACTAATAGCTTTGAAAATATTTTAATAGACAAAAGCATGGCTGAAATGAGACCATTGATAGGATTTCCACGGTCTACTAATAGATATGTAAATAAATATTGTTTTTAGAAAATAATAAATAGATTAAAAATGATAATGTAATAAAATATTAGTGTACAGCGGGTTTCGAGGGCGATAAATCGATCTAGCTAGAAATCATTTTTAGAAAATGTCATTTCATTCGTGTTTTATCGAATACCGAGCAAAGCTCGGTCAAATAGCTAGTATAATATTATGGAAGAGCGTACAATAGACAATTATAGACGTTGTATCATGGCTTTAGTCTTGCACGAAATCTGTACAATATCAGCTCTAACATCGGAAAATTCCATTCTGTTATTAAGATGTTATTAAATCACTAGACAAGATGTTGCCCTCAACTCCGTACGAGTAGAAATTCGTTTAAATATCCATCCACTAGATGTTCCGCGCAGCTTCGCCCGCGTAATTTAGGAATTTTTCCGCAAAAATTAGCCTATGTCCTTTCACGTGGTCTATTCTTCATGTGTGTCAAATAACATAAAGATTGCTTCAGTAGTTCGTGAGATAATAAGAAATTTCAAATAATTTCCCCCGTTTTTTCCACATTTTCCTCTATTTCTTCACTCCTATTAGTCTTGGCTTGGTAAAATATAGCCTTTAACCTTCCTCGATAAATGGGCTATCTAACACTAAAATATTTTTTCAAATCGGACCAGTAGTTCATGAGATTAGCGCGTTCAAACAAACAAACAAGCTCTGCCGCTTTATAATATTAGTGTATAGATAAATTATAATAATATATCATCACTAGATAACGCCCGCAACTCCGTTGCGCCAAAATTTGTTTATCGCGCGGGTTTTTTCCGGGATGAAAAATATCCTAATTCCTAGGTCTCCCTAGAAAACGGCAAAATCGCTTCAGCGGTTTAGGCGTGAAGGTTACTTCTTCACGCCTAAACCGCTGAAGTGTGAAGACAGTCAGACACACTTTGGCATCTATAATATTAGTATAGGATCTACCAATGAATAACCATCAATAGTAAACACTTTTGTGTGAACATGAATGGTAAACCGTAAAGGAAGGTCTATATAGACCGAGTTAGGAGCGATGCTCGGTCAGGCCGAAGCCCACTGTCGTCATTTCAGACTTTGTATAGGTCGCGCAGATCTCAGAAACTTCGTTTTCTCTCGAATTATGGTTCTGTTTTTCCAAAACTGAAATTAACTTTCTACCATCTAAATCAGAGGTTCCCAAACTTATTTTGTCTACCGTTTAAGAACAAATTATATTTTAGCGCCCCCATAGTTTCAATTTAAAATGCATCCAAATGAAATAAATCACCAAATTGTGAGCAATAATGAGTTATCTATCTATCTAAATCAACCCCCAAGCCTCTACACACCGCCCCACTTCAGACCTTCAGCGCCCACAAGGGGGCGTTATCGCCCACTTTGGGAAAGGCTGATCTAAATAAACCTGTAACAGACAGACATAATATAATCACAGTAATTTCACATTATTAATATTAAAGCATGGACTTAATATCATTATATTATATGCACCTTTTACTAATAGAAACTCAAACGCATAGCTAACAGAAAAACTGCTGGCTTTATCAAAAAGTTGAGCTTTCAACTTTTTCCGATACGACTTTTAGTGCTGGCGACTTTCAGAATATTTTAAACCATAACTGGCTTACCTCTATAGCGGGCTAAAATTAAAAAGTCAAACAACCGGCCGGCGCTTAATCCCCACACAATGCGTCCAATTTTAAAACAGTTTTGTTCCAGATACTCTGTATAGCTCTCATTAAGGTCTCAACTCTTATATGCGAGTATATTTATCTAGAATCTAGATAACAGCGATCCGTTCTTCTCTCTACGACAGAGACTCGACTCGTCCCACTTCTCTGTCTGAGACCTACCTGTTTGAAAAATATCCACATCCGATTAAAGAGCCTCCTCCTTTCTTGGAAGTCGGTTAAATATAGTCTAGCGTCCTATCTACTTATTAATAAAACTATCGACACAATCGCTTCCATGTGTCTTTTTCTGATTTTTTGGAGAAGCTACTTGACAAACATGGATGGGCATAAACCTGCAGTTCATATTACTCCTTCTTGTACGTGTGGCGTTTCATTCGGGAACTTAACTACATATATGTCTTAAGATAATAATTTTCTCTTCACACTCACGCTCGTCTTTCATATGCCAGGTGAAAAAGGACGACGCGGATTCATCGCCAAATTAGTTTTTTTCTCAATAACTCGATAAATACACAATATTTTAAAAATCCGCTAGGTCGATTTCTCAATGATAGAATATTATACAATGTGTTAAAAATATTAACTTAGTTCACGGTTATGGTTATGGCAAAAAATGAAAAATTAGTGAAAATTAGATGATGAATCTTCGTGATTTTTTCTATCGAGAAAATTTTAAGATATCGTGTTTTTGCTCAGATAAAATTCTTGGAAATATAATTTAGTATCTATGTTTAGAAAAGAAACAATTCGGGGCTTATTTTCAAGCATAAAAATGAATTATAAAATAGTAAATTTTGGGTTAGTCGCCCCCTTAACTAGGTAAGTTCTTAATCAAAATCGGTTCAACTTTACTAAACACAAACTATGAATGTAAGTGAAATCACTCGGAGTAGATCGATATAATTTTCTATAGCGCGATAATGAATTCCGATAGACATTTATTCCATCGCATGGCTAATACCAAGGAAAGTCACGCGTCGCTCGCCTTTCTACTGCCGGTGCCGGTCAAGAAACCGATCGCTAATAACGATTGTTGCTTTTTTCTGATCTGATTTACTTTCAGTTTTCTGCGTCGGTGGCAACGTGTTTGTTTTGTTTGGTCGTTTTAATGGCGATATTTGTATATTGGTGGAATACGGGTCAAGTCTAACTTTTATAGCGTGTTACGCGTGTAATATTTCGTTAGCCTTAATGCGCAGATCTCTTATTATAGTATATACCTCCTAATTGTAATCAAAATATAGATACCAGTCTTGAGCTAATCGTCGGCAGCAGACAAAGATAGCAAGCACTCTATCTAAAGCCTCTCTAAGTTGACTCATAATGGACCAGTGAATAAACGAGTCGAGGGGCATATTGCCATTGGTATGTCTATGTTGGCAATCATGGCTCTTCAGGAAAGGAACCTTGATGTGATAAACCACCTGGACCTAGAGACAATAGTGTCAAGCGATTATCGTAAACGCCAACAAAATGTATGGGATTTGACATTAGTATTCGCTAAGGAAGCGATGACTTATGTCAAATCGCATAAATTTTGTTGGCATTTACGATAATCGCGTGCCACTTGTCTAGTACGGCTGCACAGTCATATATCATTCGCAGATAGACAGTGCTCATAACGATCGTGGATTTAATTTTTACTATTTTAATGATTGAATCAAATTATGTTTTACCAAATAGCAATCGAATTTTATCCAGACTAGATTTCGATTAGACTCTAGTACAGACTACAGAGTACTCGTCCTCTAATCAAAAATTCATTAAACTGAGCAAACACAGATTTTCAGGGCCAACCAAAAACAATTTTCATGAAAAGCTGTATGTTTATTCATAATTCGTGCTAGCAAATAAATTGTGTTCAGTATTAGCATATCACGAGGTGGTGTAAATTGGGTTAGTGGTAAGTAACGCTTACATAACTTCCTACTCGTAACAATACTGCGGCGAGTGCCACAAGGCACCGCCTTTTATCCTGTCTTCTACGTAATGTACTTCAACTAGTTATTTCAAATTCAATGGAAATAAGATTGCTCGTGTGTGAACACTATTTAATTATTACGAGTACTAGGCAATAGAGTACTATGCTTTCGATGCATGTTATCTTTCAATATTGATTTCAAATAAAAGTACCATGTCATTTTTAGGGTTCCGTACCCAGAGTGTAAAAACGGGACCCTATTACTAAGACTTCGTTATCTGTCTGTCCCTCTGTCTGTCAGCAGGCTGTATCTCAAAAACCGCTATAGCTACACTTCTGAAATTTTCACATACAAAAAACACAATTTGTGGCTTACTTTTGCTCTATAACGGTATGGAACACTTCGTGCGCGAGTCCGACTCGCACTTGGCCGATTTTTATTAAAGAAGGCAATGTAAAGCAGAATAGCAGAGTACCTACCTACAACATAATTTCACCGTTTAGTTTCTTACTACGTAACAATTGCAGATGTTTTAATATATAGACCATATTTTAATAAGTATAACAATAACAGATTCACAGAAATGCAATCATTAATTTTCCGAAATCAGAGCGGCGACAGTGGAGATGGCACCGCGACCTGTCCTGTTGCATTCTTATCGTCGGGCATGCCAGCCATTGTAGGGAGCGGGGGTGAGGCGGGGGATGGGCACCGGGGGGGCGGGGGGGAGAGGGGGAGGGGACAGGGGGGGACAATACGCGACCTCAGCTGCGGCTCCGTCCTGCGGCGCTACCGCGGGAACAATGACTACAAATAAACTTGAAAAGCTAGAAATCTAGTTTTTTTTTCTGTGCAGGCATTGAAATGGCCAACGTTGAAGCGTAATCAGGAGAAATCGCTTATTATATCGTTTTTTGTTTTGCTCCAGATAGACGGAATAGCTTCTCATTTTGAAAGAGAAAGAATGGTTGGCTAAAAATAAAGGAGTAGGTATATAATAATTTAAAAATTGCAGCGAATTAATGTGGATGTTACATTGGTTTTAGGAGGTAAGTAATATTATAACAATCTCTAACAAAGTCTCTATGTATAGTAATAATATTATGTTTAGTACCTTAGATATATACCTAACTTTAATATAATTAATAATATAATATAGCTTTATAATATCACAGGCGATCCGCGTTATGGTACCGTCGCATCTCAATGCAATAAAAATAACAGAAACTTACATACATGTGCAACGGACAGTTATAAAAATATACTCATAGTACTCGCATTGACATACGATACAGAGACACCGCATTCCACAAATGGTTTTAAATATGTGAATAACGCAAATTACTTTATTATTTACGACTATGATTCAGTTAAAAAAATAAACAACTATTGGGCGGGGCTGAGTGAAATCCTTTTTTATAGTTACTTACTAAGCTCATTTAAGAAATAAAATATTGAAGAAAACTGGCAAGTTGACAGGTTTTTATAGCAATTATGCCCTAATAAGTGTTTTTCGATGATTGACGTTGTAAGTGTTCCTGATAAGAATGGGGTTTTAGCGGGGTGAAAGGTATGCTCAGCTCATTTGATTGTTTGGTTTTTGGAAGAACACATTGCTTAGATACAAAATTAGTGATTTTCCAGCATCTGCGACAGCTAGAGCTGTAACCACGATAGAAAAAGGTCACACCTACCGTTCGGTCAGCCAGGCCTTAGGTGTGTCGGCTTCCGTGGTCCATCGTAACTTTCAACGCTACAGAGAGACTGGATCTTACGTTCGGAGACGAGAACAAGGCAGATATCGAGTGACAATGGTTCAGAATGACCATTTTGTAAGAAAACAAACCTTAAGAAATTGACCTCAAACTTCTATGCAGACACGAAACCTGTTGGAACAGGTCCCAGATGTACGTGTTAGTGATTGTACAGTAAGAAGACTTAAAGATGTTAAATTAAACTCAAAAATGCCTGTAAGGGCACCAAAACTTGAGGCAGGACACCGAAGAGCCAGGCTAAGATTTGCGCGTGAACATCAAAATTAGACAAGTGAGTGAAATCTTGTGCTGTACAGTGATGGGAGAAAATTCTGTGTACATTTGGTTGACAGGCGATAAATAATGTGGATAAATCGTAACGAACGCTATAGGCCATCAAACTTAACGGAAACTGTGGCCTATGATGCAGGATTCGTAATGGTTTGGAGTGGCATATGATTTGGAACCCGCACGAAGCTGATGATTATTGATGATGGTACTTTGACAGTACAGGGCTATAGCACAGACATCCTGGAACTGCATGGTGTGCCTTTTACACAGTTTTAGGTAGCAACTCCAATTTTATGAGCGTCCATAGAGTAAAAATATCGGGCATTATTTATACCTAAACAATGCTGGCGTAGCCCAGGTGGAGAGGCTAGCGCGGTCTACGGATGTGGATCCGTGTGGCGCATAAATGGCTGAACGGTACGAGTTAAAACTCCGGTCCAAAATATGTCCAGGAGCTCGAGTTGGCGCTACTGGAGGAGTAGGAGAATATCCCACAGGAAATGATTGACAATCAAAATGCAAGCATGGAATGGCGTATCCAGGCCCTCTTGAGATCCATAGAAGGCATTACACGCTTTTAACATGGCATTGCTTTAATAAAAATGGAGAGTTTAACTTAAAAACTTGCTACTGAGATTTTCTTAATTTTTGATTTTTGCCGATTTTTTTCTATTTTCCACGTTTTTATGCCCTAAATTTATATAAAATCCATTTTTTAATAATCAATTAGTAAATAAATAAATATATACTTATATAAAAAACAGTGAACAATTTTCAAAAAAATTGAAAATTTTGTTATGTTCCTCTAATTTTGCCGGTGTGTATATATGAGCTTCAAAGTAATAACATCTAATCAACTTCATAAAATCCCAGTAGATAGAAAAATTTATGATAATTTCTGCTAGCATACATTTTAGCTGTTTTTCAAATTGCGCATAAGTTGACAGCTTGTAGTGTTTAATGATAAAACTCTACAAATCTGCCAACGTGATTTTAAGCCGTATCGTTCGTCTCTGATCCTAAAACCTTAAGTTGTATGGTACATCAACGCTCGCAGATATAATGGTGGTGCATTTACGTCGAGTTGTAAATGTGGAAACAGGCTTTCGCTGCGTCCGCGCCGCGCTGCGCACTTAGTGCGCCTTTTTCTTTTACTACAACTTTTATATTACTCTCGTATACAAAATGTGTCTGGCGCGACTTTAAACAGAGTTTATTTTAAAGCTATGCATAAAATTATGTACATTTAAGTTTACGCGGGTCTTAATATATTATAAATGCAAATGTGTGTCTGATCTGTCTTTCCGTCCGTTGTCGCCTCTTCATGGTCAAACCGCTGAGCCGATTTTATAAAAATTTGGTGGGAATATACTTTGAGTCCCGGAAAAGGAGAAAGGATACTTTTATCCCGAAAAAATGTACGATTTTCGCGTGATAACGAATTTCAGCGCAACTAGTCATCTAGCGCATTTCATATTTTGCTGCGACGAAGTCAGCAGTTACCTAGGTAGAGACAGAGAAGAAGAGATGCATTTTCCGTATGTATCCTTCCTTCCTAGTCGTATCCTCATGGCTGAGGGACGTGACCACCAAAATTTGCTTTCTTGGATAGGGCTCTCCACTTATCTCTATTTTTGGCCTCTGTAAGTATACGTATACTCGCAAATATAACGTAGAAAATGTTTGTGATATAATAACACGAGGACCAGACATTTTTCATTTTACGTAATGACAGTTTGTGGTAACGACGCTGAGGGTGCACAATAGTTGGGATGATGAATGGATCCGCGTACAACTAACAAGCACGGGAATATTTTAACGTGCTCTAATATTAAAAATATGAAAGTGTAGCCAACAGTCCGTCTGTTACCAGCTCTTCAAACTTAAACCGCTCGACCGATTTCGATTAAAATGGGTATGAAGATTTTTTTTAAGGCAGGTCGTAATAGCGAGCTAACGTCACTCCGTGTCACTCCTTCCCACTAGAGTACTATCCCCAACCCAATGCTGCTCATAAATTGAACGATATGGTTGGGGTTGGTGCCACGAATTTCCTTTGTAAGTATTAATAGCGACCAAGGTGCCTGCTCCTGCTCTGTAGTAGAGCAGGACAGTCGAGGAGAAGTGTATAAAGATACTTTCGACAGCAATTCAACAGGTGACAATTATACAATATATTTGACAACAGATACAATACAATTAACGCCTGTAATTGCGTTGCTGTCGAAAGATGCAAAATCATCCAACAAGAGAATACAGGATAGCATTTATGGCTTCAAAATATATTGTTCATGTAAACGAATTGCTGCTCAAAATAAAGTCGCGGGGAGCGTAGCATAATATTTAATTATTTAATCGTCAAACATTTTTTAATATCACGCCAAAGTAGGCTCGTAAGTGGTAAACATTGTGTTAAGCGGCTACCATTAGTCTCGCGATTACTCCGAAGTGCATTGTTTGACGGGAAACACTCCAACTACCTGCACCTACCTGCAGGTAAACACACCTTCAGCAAATCGTAAATTACGGTTATAATTTAATTAATTCGTTACCTCGTAACCCATTTCGGTTGCGGTTGCAAAGGTGCAAATCGTGTTTCTCATTTCTACGTTCTCGTAACCGAGACCTTAGGAAAATACAAGATGGATGCAAATTCATGTTGAGTCCGTAACGGTAAAATAATTTGATTTATTAGAAATATGTAAGTCAAACAAAAGTTAACCACGAAAGTATGCAGTATTTCCATAAGCTTCACTCGCGGACAGCCGCGTATTTTTCGGAAACAAAAGAATGTTGTTAATCTTGTGTAAGTCGCGATACAACTTTTATAAGCGTTACTTCCTGTGCTTACAAGGAAAACATTACAAAAAGCTCAACTCTTTTAAGATTTTACTATTCTTGGTACTAGGCAAAATATTACATGATGTTCACGAACTAAGGATGTTTTAAAACAGAAATAAAATTGTACTCCAGCGATCCAAGTACTTAAAAAAACGGACACTTAATTCTTCCTAGTTCCTATAATCATATACGCCGAACTATCGTCCAAGGCCTGTAGACAAGTGGCAAAGCGCTAACGCTAACGCTAGCGCTACAAAATTTATGCGATTTGACATAAGTCATCGCTTCGTTACCGAATACTAATGTCAAATCCATACATTTTGTAGCGCTAGCGTTAGCGTTAGCGTTTTGCCACTTGTCTACTTATATTCAATCTTCAGCGCTGTCATGCATGTCGAGACCATACATCAGATCCAATCAAGAGTAGGTATGATGGTCCTGATTGGACGATATGCAGTATGGCTTTAAGGATATTTGGTAAGTCCTAACCGTGTAACAATAAATATAGATACCCAATGTCAAATCAGAGTTTTAAACCGTGTTTGCTGTGCCAAATTATGAACTTAAAAAATAATTGTATGGGATCCTTCAGTCGTAGCAATTAACATTATCGTTGCTGAGAGTTATTCCATTTTTGGTTTGGAACTCTGTTGTCGAATCAGTGCGACTTGGACAAAGGCTCTGATAAGACTGCAAACCGAGGTTGTGCGGTTAAAATGCAGCTGCGGAGGCATGCCAATAACCACAGTATCTTATTTTCGATTAGTTTTGAGCGCATAACTATGAAATATGAATCGGGAGTGCGCCATTAAATCGGGTATAAATAGATGTTTATCACATGGAGCTGATCAAAGGATGCTGTCTTTGCCAAGAACAGCATTGCGTCACGAGGACTATCGCTTTATCTACATCTGACCCACATATTATGCTATAACTCTAATTACAAGATAATCGTAAATATATTTTATGTTAGATGTTGCCCGAAACTTCATCGCGCTGAAATTTGTTCATGGCACTGTTACCCGGCGATAGAAACTATCCTATGTCCCTTTCGGACTCAGAATATGACTATACCAAATGTACTCTACAATTCTGTAGAGATCGAAAATATTTATCTTCATTTTCTAATCAGTTCTTTTTTAACTAACCCTTGATATTATGATTATTATTACCTTTAAGCCATTTTAAAAAATTTTAATGACGGGAGAGGTTTACGGTTCCACAGAAATTAATATAATTTGGTACACTTGTATCGTACATATATGCAACATCAAATTAAAAAATATATAGTTAAAAGAGTATTAAAGTATAATCTTGTCCTCAAAGGGCCTATACCTTTTGATCTGCCTCGTCTTTAATAAGTTACCTTTTCCTTCTTATTTAATCAAACCTTTATATTTTTATAACTTGTTTTTGATGAAAAGAATTGATTACATTAGGATTTAAGAGAGATTTAACCGCTTCTAGGAACTCGTAAGTTTTCATAAATTTACTTTACGTGCTTGGCCATTTCTCTCATATTAATTAAGTTTGTAATTACTCAGAGTACTACGTGGTACTACGGTTCTCAAACAGTCTTGGTAATAAAAGATCTATTATATAATTAAGAAGCATTATTTTTATTAATTATTAAGCATTATAAGTTATTGCTGATGTATTATTTATAATTTATCTTATATATCATTGTGCATAGAAATACTTGTTATATTAGATGAATCTTACATCACAATATAAGTATTTAATTGTTATTACTGGTTTTCTGATTTGTTCTTCGGTTGAGAAACATCCATCACGTAAGTAGGTACTATCAGAGAAGTTGATTCCTAGGCGGATGGGGAATCTACGTAGTTTGGTCGCGTTACGTCAAACCCAGCCGATAGATCACAGCTAATATCCGACCAAATTACGTTGGTCTGTCAACTGCCTAGGAATCAATTTCCTCGAAGGTACATAGAACAAATTTTCTAAGCATTAATTCAGTGTTTTAGCATGTTAAGAAGTAGGTAGTAAGTAATTATAATTAATTTTCTTATGTATTATAAGGCAAAACGTTAGAAGTTATATTTTAAAAATATTCTTGTTTTAACTACCTCTGTAAACAATACTCTACGTACAAGGTACAGCTTACAAGATGTAAGTTACTCACGGAGGCACAAAAAACAATGACTGAGCAAGATTCAAGCCTTACCCAGCCTATAACTAGAGTACAAGCAAAATACTTAAGTGTACCTACAAATACTGAGACTCTACAAATACTGCCAATTCATGGTATTTTGATGAACTTAGTTATGAAATACTCTTTAGATTTTTTATGATTTGCATGATAATAATCATTAATGTAACTTGTCTTATTTGCGTCACCTTGATTATGGGCCTGTTTCACCACTTCCTGATAAAATGTCGGATAGACTATCCAGAACTTATTTGACAGATTCTGCATACTCTATCTGTCAAGTTAAGTGGTGGATAGCCTATCCGGCACTTATCAGGAAGTGGTGAAACAGCCTCTTAATGTGATGAAAAACATTATAAAATATGGCAAACCCTGCATAGTTATTAATTACAATGTTCAGTTTTAACAAGCATTTAATTATTTTCATTGAATAGTAAGTGGTATTCATCTAGTCACGGTTGACAGGACCACAACAGGACAGTCTATGTACAAACAAAACTTGAATTACAAGTTGACTCTACATATTTTGTAGAGTTTACGACTTTTAATGCTACACCGATATTTTACTAACATTAGCATTATTTTTTAACATTGTATACCGTGGAGTGTGGGACTGTATTGTATAGCCCCTAACTTGCAGCTCGACATCTGTCCGTATGTTTAACCACCTGTCGTTCTTATTAGTTAACGAAAAAGTTCTAACAATAATACCAATTTTTTATCCAGGTGTGAATTGTTATAACCTGGTGTAATTGAATTTGATTTAGTGAAATCTAATAGTTTCTAATATAGTATTGATAATAATTAATTTATAAACACTAATTTTATCTTACAGCCCATATAATATGTAGAGAAGTTAAGTAGAGCTTAAGATAAATCAGAGTTTAATCACATCATGTCCATGATGTCCTTTATGTAATTAAATCAATCGAACAATTCTGTACGGCATTGAGTTTGATTATTAACAGTAATGTTGCACATCGTAAACAAAAAGGTGAACCTGAACAATGGCCCGCTCTACAGAGTACGTCAGGAAATTATTGACCCCCGAGACCTTGAAAGCGCGAAATAACAACTTTCGTAGCGAATTACGTTCACAACAGATTTAAGGTTTAGCCGGGCGAGGTGAGGAGGGTTTCCGAGAAGTCAGCACCCGATCTATGGCGGCATGCAAAGGGCTCCAGTCCCGACCTACGGGAGCGAGGCTCTCCTGCTCTATTTGTTGCTTCGGTGCAGTCGGGTCGCAAGGGCGGCGGCCGACACGTCGGGCGGCCCCGGGTCGGCCGCGAGCCGGCAAATAAATACGAAATCACGCGTGAAGAGGGCGACACGTATCTTCTTTTGTTTACAAAAAGCCGGTCCTGCTCTCCGGCAGCCTCCGGCACGCCGACACAGAGTCGTCGAGTGAACGGAATCGAGTCACGTCGTATCTCGAGCCGCAGGACGTCGACTCGTCCCAGAACACTCGACGCATAAAAAATGGAGCATTTGTATCGACGTTTGCTTCGGTCGCGCTGACTCGAGACGGTCGCACCACTGAACCGTCGAAACACTGGGGCACTCACTGCACACTAGCACGAGGTAATGGGGGCTCGCTCACCTGAGCCTAACGGGCGGTGGGATGTTGAAAGCCGGGAACAATTTCGCGTTGGGACTCTCGAACAGCATTGCGATTGTTTTTATTCACCGCGCGTGCATCGTGCACCCGTCCGACTAGTTCGACGGCCGGCCGTACACTGACTGTTTCCCTCCCTCCCTGTGACGTCACTCGCCGCTGTCAATCGACGTTCCTCTCGCACGCTGTAGGAACGAGCGAGACGCACACACAAGACCGCAGTCCGTGCCGTGTCGACGCGTTTTGTCTCGAGTTCAGCCCCTCTTTTATGTTGTATGGTTTCGCGTTGCGCCTACCGTTTGACTGAACACTTATTGTGGGTCGATTTTAAACTATAATATTATTTGAATTCAATCCGGATTGACTTCGGAATGCCAATATCGCTTCGATAACACCTTCATTCATTTATTTCAAGCAAAATCATATTTATGCATTTTTTTCATGAAATAACAAAAATGTAGAGTTTCGGAACTCTACAATTTTCAAAGTCAAAGTTTTTGTAAATATCAAATATATAGCGTCTGTACACTACGTAAAAAAATAATAAATAGAAATAAATTTAAAAACCTCATTTTTATTACGCTCTAACATTAAATATCTAACATTAAATATCCATTAATAAGTAATGATAATAATAATTTGAATATAAACAAGTACAAGATTTTGATAAGTACAGATATTATTTTATGTCATGACTCATAAAATAATTTATAAATATTGTAACTACTCATAATTGTATGTACAATGTATGTACATAAAAATTTTTAGGTAAGTATTAAGTAATAAATAATAATAATAATTAATAATTATTCATTGTACCCATTTCTTTAGCTAATCTGCTCATTTACCACCTTTTATTATGAAAGAAACATGTTTTTGAAAATATAGAGTCGATGTGCCATGAACGGTGATACTTGATAGAGTGGAAATTAAATAATTATCCTACTATTGAATATAAATTATTGTTAGTAACTTTTATTACGGTTTGACATCAAAAGTATAAAATGTTAGTAATGAGATAAAATGTGCTGTTTAATTACTTATTAATTTAATTATGCACATCTTTCGAGCCTGATTTTTAGGGTTCCGTACCCAAAGGGTGAAAACGGGACCCTATTCATGAGACTTCGATGTCTGTCTGTCTGTCTGTCTGTCTGTCTCCTGGCTGTAACTCAAGAACCGCTATAGCT
This sequence comes from Aricia agestis, assembly GCF_905147365.1. Taxonomy (NCBI): domain Eukaryota; kingdom Metazoa; phylum Arthropoda; class Insecta; order Lepidoptera; family Lycaenidae; genus Aricia; species Aricia agestis. The sequence continues at coordinate 16,162,228 of NC_056408.1, read as the reverse complement.
ATAGCTAGACTACTAAAATTTTCACTGATTGTGTATATTCGTTGCCGCTATAACAACAAATACTAAAAATAAAATAAAGTTAATATTTAAGGAGGGCTCCCATACAAGAAAAGTTATTTTTTGGCCTTTTTTGCTCGTAATCAATAATAGTAACAGTTAGGCACTTGAAATTTTCACAAAATCTTTAATTATTAACTTTAAATATATTAACTTAATGTAATATTTAAGGGGGGCTCCCATACAAAAACACAATTTTTTGTCTACTTTCACTCCATACCGGTACGGAAACCTTCGTGCGGGCGTCCGACTCGTACTCGGCCGATTTTTTTAATAACATGTAACTTAGTGATAACTGATAACTGAAAATACTTTAGGGTGTGTATAGGACCCCTTTTTTTTACATGGGGAAATGCGTTACGCATCCCCGGCGGATTGGGGACATCGGCCGGGGTATGTGGGGCTCTCCGAGGAACTACCCACTAAAACCCCATGGTGCTCCACTCACCGCTTAGGCAAAGTTACGGGCACGATCAACCCACCGCGTATAGACTTCACTGAGAAAGTAGCAGCGCTCAAAGAGCTCTACTTTTTATCACCTTTGTATTTGGGAAAATTAATGATGCTCGGACGCTTGCCCATACAAATCACATAAAAAAATTTGCTCTTTCAGCGCTGCTACTTTCACAGTGAACTCCATATAAGGAATACATGCACACCTTAAAGTATTATCACTTAGTTTTATTACACCCTGTATAGTGTATAATTTTATTATTATTAAGTACCAATTTAAAACCTTTTTAAAATTTAAAAGAAATGTATGTCTTATAATACTTACTGTCTTATAAAACAATCTTTTTGTATTTTCAGTGTATTTGGAATTCCTAAATTTCATACAGTATTTGTGTTTTATTACTGGTATTTTCACAAATATATACATGAGCGTATATTATCTAGTACTTTTATCTATAAAAATTAAAAATTAAGAAAACGGATTTACAATATTTTTAAAAACTAAAAATTATTAATTTTTTATTCTTTATAAACACCTAGCTTAAGAAAAATCTGAAATGCCCCCCCCTGGCCCAGAACCTGGGTAATTTTCCCCCCCTGGCACCAGAACCTGAGTAATTTGCCCAACCCCCCCCCCCCCCCCCTGGCCCAGAACCTGGGTACGCCTATGAATATATAATCTATATTATAAATCTATGGGCTTAAAGGCGATCATAATATAGTAGGGATATCAAAAAATATTTTATTCCTTCGATTTCGGAGTACTCATAGTCATACAGATTATTTCTATTTTTTGTTGCAATCCCGCTGATAGCAATAAGCCCAAATAGGAAAGTTTAAGCTCTACTTGTATTTTTGTTGGTGACCCACAAACCGACAAAGGGTTTTGTAGACAAGTGCAGTAATAAAAGAGATTGCACGTTCACCAAGCACGAACTAATGTTTTGTAACGAAATGTTTTATTGTGACGATCTGTGCTCAGCTTTGTGGGAAATAGTCAAAAAATATACCAAGTTTTTCCACAAGTTATGAAAATACGCTACTTAAGCTGGAACCATATCGGGAATCTAGATGGCCGGAGAAAAATAAAACACTGAAAACAGAATACCTAATTATGTGCTAGATACTAATTATGGATAGACAGATTACTAAGATTAGTAATAGTTCTGAATTATGTGTTCAAAGTTTCAAACAAAAGCCATCAATTAGTAATTTACGGGTCACAACTCACAGCACACATATCAACTTGGAATCGGATCGGCACCGCATCGCTTCTAGCCGTTCAATATCAATGTTTGTATGAAACTCCCTACTGCAAAGCACACTAAGCTGAAGGTACCTAACGTAATCGCCTCGCCTCGGACCGAACCGGGATGCGACGCGTGGTTAACTAGCAGTCCCCGCACTTACGGCTATTCGTCAACGCGCTTACGTCCCTCCGTCCACCCTTGCTTAAAACTGATCTCGGGCCAGCGGTGGCGAGCCGTAAGCGCGGCGTCGCCTAGCCGTAGCCGAGTTGACGTACAGGAGCTACTGATACGCTTTGGTTAAGTGCATACGTTTGGTTGACGCCTGGTTGACGGCGGCGAGGCGAAAGGTGATACGGTGACGATCTCTTTCCGAGTTGATATATATGCTGTGACCCTAAATTAGACTCATGGTTTGGGCTATATGTGTACATTGGCTGTTAAAACGAGCAAATCAACTGTTCAACTAAAATATTCAATTTTTAATTTCGTAAAACTTAGAAAGCGAATAAAATAATTCAAACCTTCAAGTATATTTGGTTCGATGTTTTTTTACCTGTAACTTTCAATGACGCAAGAATCATTTGCCGGCACTCCGAGGAAACACCGGGCAGCTACTGCAGTTTGCTCAACCTAGAAGAAAACCTTTCGGATTTAAAGCTGCACCTCAATTCTCCAATTCCATCTAATATTGATGCAGCTTATTTTTTCAATGCAGACAAGGCGCGATTGCAGCCAGAAATTTTTGGGGATGTACACGAGATTTTAGGGGGATTAAGTGTGGGAGAGGGGTCAAGGAGTACTAGGCGCAAAACCTAATTATCGTTATATAAAATTAAATTAAGAAATTTAAAGAAAGCCCCCGCCAAACAACTTTAAAAAGTAATGAAATAATATTAACTGTCTTTAAGTTCAAATAATTCCTAACTTGTGTAAAGTAATATTTTAGTCCATAATTGTTGTCAAGGTGTGTCGGGGGACTGCCAAGTAAACTACAACCTACAACCGCCAAGTCGCTGATTATCTCGATTCAGTTCGCTGTGAATTGATCCTTAAACTTGTTATGTGAAATCAAACATCTAAACATTAGCGGTCCCCCGACACCTTAACAACAATTAAGGACTAAAATATTACTTTACACAAGTTAGAAATTATTTTAACTTAAAGACAGTTAATATTATTTCATTACTTTTGAAAGCTGTTTGGCGGGTTTTTTTTTTAATTTCTTAATTTAATTTTATTTCATAGTTTTTAAACTTGTGTTGTGTGTTTAAATAGTGCGGAATAATTCCTATCAACAGAATCATATTGTCATGATTACCGTATTCTGTCAATGTCCTTTTCGATGAGGCCGTTAATATGAGCCCAAGCATGAAACCTCCACTTTGGGTTCATACGAAGCTCGGTTCCTATAGAATCCAGGTGATGCTGCAGGAGCAGTATGTAAATATTTACTGTTTATCTACTTTTTACTGGTTGTCGCAATTAAAATGAGCCCAAACACGTAACCTCTGCTCTAAGTTGGCGAGGAGTTGGATATCCTATAAAATCCTATTGATTACTGTAGCACCAGGTCAACTTTCCATTATTATGTGTATGTACGTATATTGTATATTCACAAATGTCACGAACTAGAATGAAAACCCATCAAACGACTACGTTGCTAACGGCCTTTCATGAACCAGATAAACCCTGATTGTTCAACACTGAACAGGCTAATGATGATGAATTTTAGCTAAGAACACTCTCGATCATGTCAGCTTTCAAACAAAAAAAACTAGATCAAAATCGGTCCACCCGCTTGGATGCTACGATGCCACGGACAGATACACACACACACAAACAGACAGACAGACACGTCAAACTTATAACACCCCACTTTTTTTGTCGGGGGTTAAAAACTTATAACAACCCTCTTTTTTGTCGGGGGTTAAAAAGAATCACATACTTAGTAATTAGTAATTACTTACCTAGATTTTGCGGGCTCGTGTTCCCTAGGACCTTCTCGGTGCAGCTTTGATATAAAACTAACTACAAAATAATAAAGTCATGAAATTATAAACCATCAAAACGCCTATCGAAAACGTCGTTTGACTTTTATTTAATGAGAATACTATTTGCTGTTTACATTAATGGAATAGCTGAACCGAAGCTATAATAAAATTGAAGGAGCAGAATCGGTGTTCCGAGATTAGGTAATATTGAACAACAATATAATTTCTCAGTTCGCAGAGCATGATAGTGAAATAAAAAAAAAGAAAACCGATTACTGATGTAATTGGTATTGACTTGTTTCGCCCGCGGCTCCGCCCGGGTGGATACACAATTTCTCTTAGACAATGTACTTTGTTCAGGAAAGACTACAAATGATCTTAATGAGACTTAAGTAGTCGATTTCTTAACGTCATTGGCTGAACTGATTTTGATGGGTATGAAGATAGTTTGAGTTCCGGAAAAAGGATGTATATTATTACTTTTTATCTCATAAATTAGGTACAGACATAGATTTGACCACTGGGAAGAAGACTCTACCACGAGAAATAGTCGTTTTCTTTTCAGAGAATTTCTTTTACCCCGCACGAAATCGCGGGCAACTTCTAGATTATAAAATTTATAAAAGTGTGTCACAAGTTTATTCATTGTCTCTAAACTATTCAGTGGTAAGAAAACAAAAGGCTTTATAATGGAGGCGAGACAAAAGGGGGACCCCTTCCTGGTTGGCTCACTTTAATACACCGCCAAGATATAATGAAATAATAAACACTTTGCACTGCGAGTTGCAACAGTTAGCTATAATATATCTACAGTCTACACTTTCTGTTTTTGTACTTACATTTAGCCTTAGCTGAAAATAATAAAACATCGTTAGTCTAGTTATTGTTAAAGATAATATTATATTTACTTTTGAGATAAAAAGCCGGTGCGTAGAACGCGTTTCATGCGTTCATGCGTAGAGAAGAAAATAGTGGGAAAAATTTGTTCAACTACCTGTACTTAAATATTAAAGGCAACATGAAGTAATATTAATATATCATTATAAAATTATAAACATTACAAATCATAATATATTTAAGGGGGGCTCCCTTAAATATATTATGATTTGTTATGTTTTTAGTATTTGTTGTTATAGCGGCAACAGAAATACGTAATCTGTGAAAATTTCAACTCTCTAGCTATCACCGTTCTTTAGATACAACCTGGAGACAGACAGACGGATAGACAGAAATCGAAGTCTAGTAACAGAGTCCCGTTTTTACTCTTTGGGTACGGAACCCTAAAGAGACTGGGCAGTTCTGGAAATATTAGGTCCTTACATAAAATACTTAGGCGTTTTGTTGTACAGGCCACTTTGATCTCAAATATCTCCTCTTTGGTTAAGAACTCCAAATTCATATAAGTATATTCATTTATTTGGTTCCAACGTTTTCGTTCTGGAAATTTTGACCTTCAGAACAAGCCCCGTGAACGACCCGAGACCAAAATGAATAATGAAGAATTAATTATGAATAATGGCTGTTGTGGAAGCGGATCCATCGCAAACCACTTCAGAGTTAGCAGCAGGCTTCGGTGTAAGTGATAAAACTGCTTTAATCCACTTGAAGCAAATTGGGAAGATAAAAAAACTTGAAAGGGTACCTCATGAATTGAGTGAAGCAAACCGGAAAACACGCGTCGACTGCTGCGGTAGGTACATTGCTCAACCGACACAATAATGAAGGATTTTAAATCGGATCATTACTTGTGATGAAAAATGGATCCTTTACGATAATCGGAAGCAAGTCGGAATCGTTCGTCGCAATGGCTATCCCCTGCAGAATCAGCCAAATCCTGCCCTAAGCGAAAATTAACTCAGAAAAAGTTACTTGTGAGTGTTTGGTGGACTAGTGCCGGTGTCGTTCACTACAGCTTTCTAAAATCTGGCCAAACGGCAGATATCTATTGTCAGCAACTGCAAACCATGATGGAAGAACTCTGAACTAGCTACTAAACAACCAAGGCTGGTCAACCGCTCTAAGCCACTGCTGCTTCAGGACAACTCTAGACCACACACTGCACAACAGACGGCCGCTGGAGGAGCTGCAATTGGAATGTCTGCGACATCCACCGTACTCCCCGGACCTTGCTCCAACAGATTACCATTTTTTTTTTCGGAATTTAGATTAATTTATTGACTCTAGAATTATGATTTAAGTAATAGGCAAATAAACAAACAAAGTACTAGGAAGTAATCTCGATCATATACCTTATTCCTTAATTTGATATGAGTTTCATAATTATAAATTATTATCATTCAAAACAAGCTCGCAAAAGTTACGTGACTACAGCGACCACATAATTTTTAAGGAATATCTTATCTTATATTTTCTTTGTTTTGAAGCAACGAGGGTTTGAGTCCCCTGTACTGATGCTGGAAAGACTCTGAGCGTTGGAGTTATGTCTATTGTGGCGTTGGTGCAGCTAAAACGTGTAACTACAAGTCGTCGCGTTTGGAAGATAGGTGCAGTTTTATTACCCGCTCGTGAAACTAGCAAAATCGTGTGACACACACGTTATGCCTATTAACTTTTTTAAATTAAGGTATAACATTATTTTATTTTAGGAATTAGATAGCCCAGTTAATCTAGATTATTTTGATGTATCACACTCTATGCTAATGAATAGAATACAAAAGTTATTAAAGCTTTTCGTAAGCGCGAACAGAGTGTGACACGCGGAGAACACCGATTTTGCCCCCGATTTCGACATTGAATTAACCATTAAACAAAAACTATAAATAATTATAGATGTTTTTTATTGAAATCAGATACTTAAATAAATGAGGAATAACGTGTGGTTGGTCCTAAGGCTGTATGTTCATTAGGGTTGTAGTAAAGAGCGTGTGACCACATTTTGAGGGGCCTCGGAGAATTACTCTCTAGCGCATTAAACTGGTTAATTTCTATTTGAAAAAGATAGAGGAGGTTTTCATCTTAAATACATTCCTTTTCTTAATGCTCTAAGTCAGATAGTTTAGAATATGGAGTGTAGATGGCCATCTACCCTCCATAGTTTCTTATGAACTATTGGCACAGAATATAATAAAAATTTAATATATTCTGTGCCAATAGATGAAAACCTCCTCTATCTTTTTCAAATAGAAATTAACCTGTTTAATGCGCTAGATTTTTCACAAAAAGTTATTTATTAACCGATTTCGTGCGGATGTCGCCGCAGCGGCACCATGGGTATTTTTCTGTATTGCGTGTGACGCCCGAGAGGAGATAATATGTTTACCTGTATATGTTACATTTTTCAGAGGTTTCCCCTCAATGAAAGTGGCTTTATTTGTCACGTGTCTTACGTGTACAGTGTTAGTTTTAGGATATTGCATAAAAACTTACACTGCAGGAGTCTTAAACATTTTCAAAGCGCTAGGCGCCTCAGAGGATCCACGAAATATTTTGTTAGCAACCAGACGCAAAATATTGCAAAAAATTACACCGCACTGAATCGGTTAAAAACTAGATGACGCCCGCATCTCCGTTGCACCAAAACTCGTTTATCGCGCTGGAACCGTACATTTTCCTGGGACAAAAAGTATCCTATGTCCCGGGACTCAAGGTATCTTCATACCAAATTTCAGCAGAATCGGTTCAACGGTTTGGGCGTGAAGACGTAACAGACAGACAGACACACTTTCGCATTTATAATATTAGTATGGATATGGAAGTATGGATTCACTAGATATATTTTTTTCCTTACAATTTGGTTTTTCTGTATTTAATACCACGAAATTTATAACATACTAGCTGTCCCGGCAAACGTTTTTTTGCAGTATAAAGTATTTCTAGGTAATTTCTAGTGTAGACAATAAATAACTGACTTATTGTAAGTGTGTAAGGATGTGGTATATGCGTGAAATAGCCATGGAGCGCTGTGAACGATGAGGGAATATAAAAATAATAAGCGCCAAACATTATTATTTTTAGTTAAGTATTTTTTCCTTAAGTTACATATCACTAATTAATTACGACAGGTAGGGGCTTGTTTCACCACTTACTGATAAGTGTCAAGGTAAGCAGGTAAAAATGGGACCCTATTACTAAGACTTCGTTGTCTGTCCGTCTGACTATCTCCAGGCTGTAACTCAAGAAGGGTTATTACCCTTATAATATAATAATAAGGGTAATAATAAGGGTATAAATAAAGCTAGAGTTGAAATTTTCACAGATCATGTATATATGTTGCCGCTATAACAACAAATACTAAAAACAAAATAAAATTAATATTTAAGGGGGGCTCCCATACAACAAACGTGATTTTTTCGGCCTTTTTTGCTGTATATCAATAATAGCAAAAGATAAGCACTTGAATTTTTCACAAAGTCCTTTGTTATAAGTGTACTTGAAGAATAATATTAAAATAAAATAAAAATTTAAGGGGGGCTCGCATACAAAAAACACAATTTTTGGCCTATTTTTGTTCTATAACAGTACGAAACCCTTCGTGCGCGAGTCCGACTCGCACTTGGCCGATTTTTTATTATTATTTATTATTCTGTCACAGAAACCTTTTCTATGGTAATCATGCTGCGAGTGTAGGTGATCTAGTCCTAAATTAAGAGATGTCTAAGTTAAAAAAAATGAAAGTAATTATTGTTACGTAGGTATTAATTTATTAGGATGTACCACAAATGTTTTTACTGTTACAAGTTTACAACACGTATGTTTCATACACAATGATATTGTACTATCCCATTGGAATTTTTATATTTTTCCATATTGCTTGATTGCATTATAAAAAACCACCAATACTACTACATGACCACACCACGTAGGTATTTAATTTTAGTACTAATTTAGTATATTAGCTATTTATTGAGTAAGTCTTGACGAGTCAGATTAATCTTGAGAAGTCAAATGTCTATCGTCCGCAGCCACCTTTAGCGCAGGCCGAGCGCTTGGGCGGACGGTAGGATGACGTAGAAGCCCCACCAGCTAGCGGTAAATATCCTTAAAAGAAAAAATATCATTTAAATTAAAAAAAAGTATGAACTTGCTTTAAGTTACTTTGTTATATTATATAAAATGTAAAGAGTAAAGAATATAATATTATGTTTATTGCACCAAAAAAAAGTGCTGGATTGAAAAAGTTGAACTTAGCGCGCGAAAAATGTACGGTTTCCGCAGAATTTTCTTTTATTATAATTATGTCTTTTACTATTGTATAGAAACTAGAAAGTAATTATAAAATTATACCGTCATCCACAGCTGAACCAAGAGTTGTTCCTCCATTTTCATGTAACTTCTTTAACTTTTCAGCAATCTCAGCTCTCTTCTTTTCTTCTTTCTGTAATTTTATATTTTATTTGTAATGTAATGTTGAAACCAATTTTTTTTTAACCTCTTGAACCCCACAGACACCATATCAAACCACCCGTAAAAATACCTCTGTGTACCACCAGCTCTATATCGAGCCACCTGACTGCACTCGACCTCACTCAGTTTTTGATCTTATTTTAGTGTGTATAAGATTTAATTTCGTTTGTTCAATGCATTATTATTAAGAGTATGAAGTTGGCTACAAAAAGTAGTATGCACTAAATTTGTTGCTGATTGGTGCAATGTTGTAAAATAAAAATAAAAAATTGAATAATTTTATTGGTGCCATAGAACTCGGGCATTGCAACTCAATAGAATTTTGACATCCCGGCATTCGAGGTTAAATCATAGTTTAGTGCACAGAGATAAAGCCCTAGAACCACTACAATTATTTATTTTCTAACCTCCTTCTGTGCTTCTAAAGCTCTCCTCGAGGCCTCCTCCAAAAGTTTCTGTTGTTGCTCTCTTGCACGTTGAATAGCTTCCATACGAGCTAGGGCCTTATCCGGGTCTGAAATAAGCAATTACCTAAATTACTATAAATATCATTAACCTATTTCATTTCAAACATAACTAGCTATTTGACCGAGCTTTGCTCGGTATTCGATGAAAATGACATTTTCTAATAATGATTCCTAGCTAGATCGATTTATCGCCCCCGAAACCGATTCCGAGATTCCAATTATATATATATATACAAGAATTGCTCGTTTAAAGATGAATGTAGAATGTAGAATGACATTTACAAATTATTTATTTATTTTGTGCTTAAAGTTGCTATTTTGTACCAGTAATTCATTAAATGATCCTAATATCAATCGCTTCAACTCCCAAGCGGCCACATGTGGCAGCCGTGGGAACAATAGATTTCCAAGAATCCGCGTACAAAGGATTAATTAATGTGTTGGTTAATTTTAATCAAATTGACAGGAAAATAAATACAAATTCTAGTAAGTAAATTAGAACAAAACACAAACAACAAATTTCCAAACTTTTGTCTAAATATTGCATCACTGAAATGTTACCCATGAGCCTAACTTTTGCAATAACATAACACTTACATCACTCTACACTTGAAACCTTTGAGGTAAATTTGGCAGTAATAATTTTCTATAGCTTGGAAAACCAAAAACTTCGAACCTTTGTGATATTCAGCATCTTCTCTAGCTTGTTTCCACTGTTCATACTTTGGTCGAAGCTTATGCGCCAAATATACGAGAGCTGCACCAGCCCCAATCAAGTACCAACCATAATCAGCAAGGAACTGTAGCACTGTAATAAGAATAGATACAAATCTTATAATATTATAAAGCGGAAGAAGAAGTTTATTTGTTTGAACTAGGGTTGCCATCACTCAAATTGCCTTCGCCGGTCAGGCAGGACAAAATTCCCAGACATTTCGCTGAAATGTAGTTATTTCCCCAGACACCTCTTAAACAGTATTTACGATATTGTCTTCCTAATTTTTGCTTTTCCAACAAGAATTTTTAAAAATCTGAGTAACTCAAGTCTGTGCAGGAATAAAAACTCGCTAAGCATACACACGATGTGTATGCTAAGCGAGTTTTTATCTTTCGTTTATTGCTGCATGACTTAAAAGTTAATTTCTCTCATCAAATCTGTCTGGAAAGTCTGGATTTCAACCGGACACCCTTCAAACTCGGACAAATCCGGGGAAATCCAGACGGATGGCAACCCTAGTTTGAACATGCTAATCTCAGGAACTACTAGTTATAATGTGAGACAAAATATGTTCTCATTACAAAATAGGCACATTTTAGTGAAGTGTACAGAGTCAAACCAGCAAAATATAATGTTTTTTTAGGAAAGACTTACCTCCTGAGTCTTAAATATTTATGGGTAAAAGTTTGGTAGGGTATAAAACAAATTTATAAAAACTTACCAAGCACAATAGGATTGTAAGTTGCAGTGTTTTCCTGCTGTTCAAATTTCGAATCCATTTTATACTAGAATGATCTACAGTAATTTCTGTAATATCAGTTTGGAACTTCCTGCCAAAAAGATTAGAATTTGAAATAATATTAAGTTTACAAAAAGTAATTATTAAAATTAGATAAAAATTTATTTACTAAATATATAGTACAATAAACTTATTTACCGTACCTAACAGTAGTTTTTTAACTCTCAATAGATTTGAATAAAGTTTTTATCCTTCACTTAAAAATAAAATCTAAGTAATAACAATGACGTGTTTATGTTGTAGTTTTGACAAGATGTCTTCTTCTTCTTCTTTTTTTTCTTCTTATTATGGCACTTCGGCTATGGCCATGGCGGATGGCCAGTATGAAGTAATTATAAATGGGAAAACAGTATTGTTGTTTGTTGCATATGTTACGCTCAAAGACAGAAAACGCTCAGTGAGCGAAAAAATGGCTCACAACGCGTTGTGGTAATAGTGAAACGGCCACGACGCGTTCTGGTAATCACAGAAATACCACAAAGCAAAATTCGTGTCGTGGCTGACGTGTTATTCGACCACAACGCGTTGTGGTAATCGAGTAAAACCATGACGCGTTCTGAGCATTTAAAAACAGCCACGACGCGAATTCGTGTTGTGGCCCTAATGAAAACGGCCACGACGCGTTCTGAAACCAGGCCGTGTTTCGCAGGAGTAATTTTATAGCGCATAACTATGTGCGCAATACACAAGAGCACTCTGGTTTTAATGAAACCAGGCCAGTTACGCAGGGGTAATTTTATAGTGCTTTAGTGTGTGCGCAATACACAAGAGCACGTTAGGCAGGAGTAGTTTTATAGTGCCCAAGTGTGTGCGCAATATACAAGAGCGCTCTAGTTTCAAAGAAACTAGGCCAGTTACGCAGGAGTAATTTTATAGTAGATACGTGGGAGAGCCATGCTTCGGCACGAATGGGCCGGCTCGACCGGAGAAATACCACGTTCTCACAGAAAACCGGCGTGAAACAGCGCTTGCACTGTGTTTCGCCGAGTGAGTGAGTTTACCGGAGGCCCAATCCCCTACCCTATTCCCTTCCCTACCCTCCCCTATTCCCTTCCCCTCCCATTCCTACCCTCCCCTATTACCCTATTTAGTGTTAAAAGGCCGGCAACGCACCTGCAGCTCTTGTGATCCTGCGAGTGTCCATGGGCGACGGAAGTTGCTTTCCATCAGGTGACCCGTTTGCTCGTTTGCCTCTTTATTTCATAAAAAGCAATTAAAAAAAAATTAAAAAAAAATAGTGCCCAAGTGTGTGCGCAATACACAAGAGCACGTTATGCAGGAGTAATTTTAAAATACCCAAGTGTGTGCGCAATATACAAGAGCATCATAAAACTACTCCTGCGTAACGTGCTCTTGTGTATTGCGCACACACTTGGGCACTATAAAATTACCCCTGCGTAACTGGCCTAGTTTCACTGAAGCCAGAGTGCTCTTGTGTATTGCGCACACACTTGAGCGCTATAAAATTACTCCTGCGTAACACGGCCTGGTTTCAGAACGCGTCGTGGCCGTTTTTATTAGGGCCACAACACGAATTCGCGTCGTGGCTGTTTTTAAATGCTCAGAACGCGTCATGGTTTTACTCGATTACCACAACGCATTGTAGTCGAATAGCACGTCAGCCACGACACGAATTTCGCTTTGTGGTATTTCTGTGATTACCAGAACGCGTCGTGGCCGTTTCACTATTACCACAACGCGTTGTGAGCCATTTTTTCGCTCACTGAGCGTTTTCGGTCTTTGAGCGTAACACATACAATTTTCAGCATCGTTTCTTTATATCGTCAGGTCAAAAGTCTAGTCAAAGTCGAAGTAAAAAGTCAATACAGTGAACTGTCAAGGAGTCAAGTCGGTCGATTCAGTAAAGTGCATAGAGGAAAATCTACAAATATATACTAGTAATCTGTGGAGGAAAATAATACACGTAAAGTGGTAGACGCTCGTGAACGTTGTGGTTCTGGTCATGGGGCGTGGTGGCACCGTGCGTGTTTGTGTCAGAAACAGACAGAAAACGAAAGGATGATGCACCGAGCAGCCGATGGCGTTATCACTAATTTTCAGTCGAAGCGTCGCGAATACAAAATACGGAAACTCGCGTCGACGCGCGGTTTCACTCTTCGAATATTTTCAAAGATTTTTTTTTCCATAATATTTTTATAGCAGAAATTTGTACTTAAAAGAACAAATTAATGAATATGCATTGGCGAAAAAAATTACGCGTCGATTCGACTCTGCCTATAATTGTTTATCAGAAGTTACCTGCCCTGTTTAGAAATAATACTATATTTTATTTTATAAAAATTATTTATTCATTTGGCATGTTCATTCGTAATTTCATATGTACATAAACACCACAAACTTACATCTTATAACAATAGTTATGTCCCACATAATGTATAAACACAGCTGCAAACTTGAAAATTCGTTTATTTAAATGGTACATATTAATTCAAACATTTTTACATTTTATTACACAGTTTACTTATTCGAGAAGTAACAGTTTCTTTCGAAAATTTCGAAATTTTATTCACAAATTCAATCACATGATAGTATGTTTAATTATATAATATATATGTATATAGTATTTACATTACAAGATTTACGAATTAGCATACTCAAATTCAAATACAAATAATGATAATACGTTACGGTTAACACAAATGTATTTAATTGGACCACTTCTAAGTAACTAGAAACTTAAATGGCAACACAGAACATTTAGAGAACTCAAAAAAACAATACCATAGGATCAGGCCACAATACTGCGTTGCGGCGTCGTAGTTCAAAAACAACATCGCATAGAAATGCGATGTTGATAAAAATTTCCACGTTACGTTCTACGGCGTCACGTCGCAGATTTTTACAATGCAACGCCGCATCGCAGCGTTGTAGCCTTGCCCATACAAACTTATATAATATATTATGTAAATAATGTCTTTGTTTGTGAGACAATCCGATTATTGTTATAAAAAACGTCTTATTGGCCTTAAATTTTCAGTATAGGATTATTTTACATATTTTACCTGTATTTGTTCTTAAGTACTAAAATAGTACACGTTATTCTTGATAAAATAGCTTTGTTGCGGGATGTATAATATAGAACTTAGATATTTTATTATGCACAATGACAAACAATTAAGCATTGGGATTTAGGACTGTACGATAGCACTGTTCTTTCTTTATCACACTTAAGCTTTCTGATTTCTGAACATATAATGTTATAGGATGTATAAGTATGTAGATACATTACATAGAACACGCGAGTAGCGACTAAGTAACACTTAACTTAGCTGAGCTGTTAAGTACTGAAAGTTCCAGTAAGTACTATACTGGCTTTGAATTTAACGAGATAAGCACAACAGATGCCTATAATATGGTTGCTTCACAATTGGAGATCAAATGCAGTAGTAAATTGCTAAAATAATGTAAAACATTATTAATGCAGAGTGAATGAGCATCAAAATATTATTATCAATACTTACATCAACTAAAATTAAACTAAATTAAGCTAATACAAAGTTAACAGGTACTTTAGATAACAGTCTGTCGGGACAAGTAACTTTGTCCGACACAAGTCCTTTACTTCAAATTGCTCTATATTATAATATTTTATACAGGGCTACATACAGGGTGTAAAACTGTAAACTTACCGAACTTCCAAAAAAATAATGCGTTAAAAATCATTTAAGTAAACATCTTTTTTCTGTCATCAAATATTTCAAAATACTATAGTCGTCTTTTATTAATATTTTGTGCGTTATAATAATTATTATAGAAACTTAAACAAGTCTAAGTTTAATCCTGACAAGTTCTGATTTCAATAGTCGAGACGTTCTTATCTAAAGAATATTATGAAATGAAATTTAAAGAATAAATAAATCATTAGCATAATCATTATTCAGTCTAGATTCAGAATAGGTATAGGCGAAGACTACATGGAATTAAAAAAATAATTTGTTTAATATTAAACCAACACACTCTTTGTAGCTTTTCTATTTCCAAAAACAAGTTAATCGAAGTATGTAGTTATATCCATGTGCAAGTTACAATTTTCATTCAAGCACGCGTTTCTGTGCTTAACAAATTAATAATAATACAGTACATATCCAGGGCCGCAAGTTTTGTTACCTACTGTATCAAACCATCACTAACCAGCGAGCATATAACTGTGATAGAAGTGTAATATACTTCCGAACTACAACAAGTTTTACTACTGATAATAAAAAAAAACAAATCACGCTCAGGCTGATACAGAGACTATCAGTTTACCGCACAATAGAATCGGCCAATCAGAACACAGTTAGATTTACAGTTTTAGCGGAATTTGTTTTGACATTACTAACATTCGAGTCTACAGTCGTCATAGGTGGCAGTGAGCAGATAGGAGACAGACGGCGGGGCGCACGGGGCGGTGGGCGGAGTGTGGGCGGTCAGTCGCGGAGCAGGCCGCGCGCCTTGGCGGTCAGCTTGCGTACGCGGCCGCGCGACGATATCGACACCGGCGCCTGGCCGGACGCACCCGAACCCGAGCCGTCCGTGCCCGCTGAAACACATGGCTTCAATTTAATGAAGAGTTTGACAGATGTTTGGGGTGTCAAAATTTTAAACTAATTACATTTAAGTAATTGACGTTCGTCTTTGAGTGCGGCAGTTAGTGTTACATAATAATCGGCCAAGTGAAATCAATCGCTTGAAGGGTTCCGTACCGTTATAGAGGAAATATATACAATCAATTTTATGTATTTTAATTGATTGTACTGTCGGTTCTTGGTGAAAATTTATTTTAACCCTAGAGAGGGCGCGTGTCGAGCATTTTGCCGCTCCTTTTCTTTAGTTATTTTTAGTAGGAATTAAGCAATACCATTAATTTATTTTGACACGATTTAAATAATACACAAATAACAATTGATAATTCACCATATTTATTAAAATCTGTTTTAAGGACTTTGGCTTACAAAACATTTTAGAAAACTTCATATTTTTACTGACTTTTTTACTTTGTCCTAAATAATACCCAGTAATACTGAAAAATTTAAGAAAAAATGATAAAAATTATATGTTTTCCTTATCTGCAGGATATGTTTTATCTGAACAGTCTTCACAAAAGTATAAGCAATGTTCATTGCACAGCAACTTTGGCCATCTGGCAACACCCTTTTTAGTGCTCATATTTTCAAAGATTATATTTTATTTTCACAGAAATATAGGCGATGGAAGATCCATCTACCTTCTTGAAAGATGATGCTAGGTTTGCTTGTAAAAATCAAGTAATTTGGTTCCTCAAAGAAATATGAAATGTGTCTAGAGAAGACCTTGTGGTCATTTATTATGACTTGACTGGCACCTTAGCAATTGATTTAGTATTTTAAAGAAATCTTTCAAATACTACGTTGCTACTACTTAATACTATTAAGTTGTATAATTAAAATTGTTTTTACAACCAATCCACCATAAAATAAAGTCAGTATTGGAACTTTGGAAAAAATAATGTCAACATTTTGACCTACGTCAGTGGGCGCGCGGTGAGCAATTTGCCGCCCCGCGACACCTGATGGTAAGAACCTTAACTTTAAGCGGGCCCCCGTGTTCTGACGGCGTCCAGATTTTCAGCACGCATAGCTAACGAGATTAAGGGCAGCTACCATAAAGCGCGAGACTAACGAGCTATTGTTTTACGAATTATTAACGATTTTTCAGCGCGGGCGGCAAAATGCTCATAGCGCGCCCACTCTAGGGTTAAACACAAATAAAACACAATAATATTTTACGTGCATTTTTTCCACTATATTCATTAATTTATACTATAACAAACTTAATATCGTGTCTTATTTGTGTTTAGAGCAAAAATAGGCCAAAAATTGTGTTCTTTGTATGAGAGAACCCTTAATTTTTTATTTATTTTAATATTATTATTAATTATTAAAGTACACTTATAATAAAGGCTTTTGTGAAATTATCAAGTGTCTACCTGTTGCAATTATTGATATAGAGCAAAAAGGGCCAAAAAATCAGGTTTTCATTGTAAGCTATATTTCTATAAGAAATGCCTCACCGTCATGAATTTACCCATACATTAATCAGAAACAAAGTTACCCTCTAAAGAACATCTACAGCGAGCTCTATTAAGAGACACATGCACTCCTTAAAGTTTTTCACTATATGTCACTGTATGACAGTAATGTTATCGAATGTCGGATACATGCGTCATGCAGACTGCAGTCAACACATAACACGCGTCTATCGTTCCCGCTTACCCGTATCCTATCGGTACTGACCGTGCGCGTGGCCGTTGAAGTAGTCGTGGTCGGTGTGGGGGGCGCGCGCCATGCGCTGCTGCTGCAGCCGCTGCTGCAGGCGGCGCTGCGCGTGCGGCAGGCGTTTGCTGATCGCCGCCGCCGAGTCCTCCTCGCTGTCCTCGTTGTACCGCCGCGGGCTTAACCGCGAACGCAGCGACACACCACCCTGATAAACCACATACTTATAAGAAAACTAGCTGACCCGGCAGACGTTGTTTTGCCATATATATTATTTCTAGTAGGGTTGCTGAGGATTCCTCTTCCGCTTCCTCATAATGAGGAAGTTCCGCAATATTTTGGGTTCCTCAACCGCTACCGCATCCTCATAAATAAAAATAAAAAAATCCTCTTCCGCTATCGCTTCCTCAAAATTTAAGAGGAATTTATGAGGAATTCCACTGCGCATGCGCGTCGCGTATCCAATCATGGCAACGCACACGCCAGAGCCAGAGAATTGTATCATTCACTCATCTTTTTTTTGTGTGCGTGTGTTGTGTATGTTTTTTTTCTATTGCTGAAGGCAGGTCATCTATTGTGACTCCTTCGCATTAGAGTACCGTCCCCAACCCAATGCTGCTCATAAATTGAACGATGTGGTTAGGGTTGGTGCCACGAATTTCCTCTGTGGATGAGTATTCGTAGCGACCAAGGTGCCTGTTTCTGCTCTGTAGTAGAGCAGGACAGTCAAGGAGAAGGTGTATAGGTGTCTCATCCTCCTCCTCGCAGAATCTGAAAGTCGTTAAGCTACTAACACCTATTCTGTTAAGGTGCTTATTGAGCTTGCAGTGCCCAGTTAGGCTTCTGGTAAGGATTCTTAATTGATTCCTACCCATGGTGAGCACTATTTCTGACAGTTTCTTGTTAAAGCCAGGAATTAGTGCCTTGGAGTGTTCAAGGCCAAAGGTTCAACCCATTGCTTTCTGCTTAGTTCGCGAACCCATTCCTCGAGCACTTGCTTTGTAGTACTGGGAGATATTCCGCAGACCGGTTCTGGGCCATATATGAAACTCTCGGCCCCAAGCCTAGCCAGTTCGTCTGCGGTTTCGTTGCCGGGAACGTTACTGTGGCCCGGGACCCATACTAGGTGTATTTTATTGTCCCTTCCTAGCATGTTCAACGTCTCAATGCATTCCAGAACCAATTTCGACGAAACTTCTGCAGCAGTCAGTACTTTGAGTGCAGCTTGATTATCAGAGAGATAAAAATATTTTTGTTAACTAGTGCCATCTCTAGGCTTTCTAGTAAGCAACCGATGATTGCGAAGACCTCAGCCTGAAACACGGTCGCAAACTCCCCCAAACTGGCATGTTTGCCTCTTGGTGGCTTGCCCCCGTAGAATCCAGCTCCCGCACGGTTCTTTCCTTGATCCATCCGTGAACCAAACTATATCGCTAGGGTGAATATCAATTGGGATATTTCCTTCCCAGTCCTCCCTGGCAGGTACAAGAACCTGATATTGCTTCGAAAATCTATGCACCTTGATCATGGCATCTGATGGCATGTCCATGATGGGTGATTCACGAAGAGACTGTTCCAGCTGTCAAAATTTGGTGGAGGCCTAATTCGTCCTGCCCGCCGTCCTGGCCCTGAGAGCCGCCTTTCTGGCCTCCATCTGAACAAGCAGAGGAAGCGGAGCTAGGTTGATCAGAGCCTCGAGGGAAGCGGTGGGTATTGACGAAAGCGCACCCGTGATTATTAGGCATGCCATTCTCTGGACGCTGCTCAGATTCTTGCGACAGTTTACTTGTTCAGCCTTTTTTGCCACACTACGCAGCCATATGTGGTAATCGGTCTCACTACGGCTGTATAAAGCCATTGTATATGTTACTGAACTCCTCCTTAATTGCTGGACCAATTTTGACGATTTTTTTATTGTGTGTGTGAGAATGGCTTAGATTCATAGTTTGGTCAACTGGAAAATGCCCTTTTAATTATTTTTTGTGTAATGTATGTACCTAGTTATGTACAGACAGGACAAAGACTTTTGGGTTGGGTCCGCTAGTATTTATAATTTCCTATCATCCTCTTCCTCATCCGCTTCCTCTTCCGCTTCCTCATCCGCATCCTCTTCCTCAAAAAATATCCTCTTCCTCATCCGCATCCTCTAAATTTGCGCGTGAAAATTCCTCTTCCTCCTCCTCTTCCTCATAATCACTTCCTCAACAACCCTAATTTCTAGTATCAATATTTAAAATAGATAAAAATATATATTCTCAGGCCTAACGAATGTGTACTATCAGAGAAGTTGCTTTCTATGCAGATGGGGGACCTACGTAGTTTGGTCGCTTTACGTCAAATCCAGCCTATAGATCACAATTAACATTAAAATCGGTTAAGCCGTTTTTGGAGGAGTTCGCGCACAAACACTGTGACACGAGAATTTTATATAATAAGATGTGCACGATGTTTTAACATATTTAAAAAAACCCGACTTCAAACAGTATTTTCATATCATGGGACCACCTGTGAAGTATCCTCTTTCCAACAAAAATCATTAAAATCTGTTTGCATACGGCAAAGTTATCCACGAACAAACATAAAATAAAAAAATATAAGTACATACACATTGAAATTGAGAAACCTCCTCCTTTTTTGAAGTCGATTAAACATATGTTAAAAGCGAATTATTATGGTATGCCAAAACATGAATAAATCAAATCCGTAAGGTTACCAATTGATTTAGATTGGAGAAGTAGTTTACATAAAAACGTAGCATTCGACTTACCCTCTTCGAGTAGGTGCGTAGAGGCCGCGACGGTCCCGGTTCGTCTTCTTGTCTCTGCCTAAAATTTAAACATATGTATATTATTAAAAACTGTTAATCACTGTTTGTTTTACTTCTTTTTGCAGTTTACCAGTTCACAAAAGCAAAGCCGTGGGATAAAACTATGACAACCTCCATTCCTATGGGCTAGGTCACTACACTGCGTTGCGGCGTCGCATCGTAAAAATTAAGGACGCCGCAAAACGCATCGTGAAAATTAAATTTTTGCGGTGCGACATCATATCGCATTTCTGTGCTGAGTGTGTGTGATGTTATTTTTGCGCTACGACACAGTGTTTTGGCCTGGCCCTATGAAAGTCATTTACTTAGTACTTACAACTTCAGGCTTAGCATAGTCACAATAGAAGATGTTTCTTTCTACGGAAGAATAAACAAAGTGACAGTTACACAAAGGAAATCCGCCATTTTGTCACTAAAATCTGTAAGTATGTCCATTCTTTCCCGATTCTACTTTTTAATACTAAGACCCTATTTCACCGACGACTCTTAAAGTTAATGCTCGAATTAGTATCACGTACCTCTTTAGTTTTTTAAATATCGTTAACACTGACAGACATTGGTGAAATTGGGCTTTAGCCTTTTGTATCATAACCCCCTCGTTATGTTACCTGTAATGAGTGAGGGGCGCGTCGTCGTCGGAGGAGACGCGCTGCGGGTGGAAGGAGCGGTCGGACTCGTAGCGGCCCGCCGGCTCCGACCCCGACCACCACGACGACGACGACGACGACCACGAACCCGACTCGCGCGGCTCCCGCGTCCTACGTACACAGAATTTATATTTATAAATAAAACATAACTGTGTAGATAAAAAAAAACTACTTTTTTATTTTTCAATTTTTTTACAAATTATTGCATTGTCTTTGGATCTTAATACGTATGCAAAGTTTCGAATTAATTAGACTACTGGAGATAGGTAAAATCGTGCTTACTCCGTTACATTTACATAAAGCCCAAGCTAATAAAAGCGTGTTAAAAATAGAATTGAATCCGACGAGACGAGATGGAACACTCAAAAAAGAACTTTGATTTCAACGAAGCGAAATAAAAATGGTGTAAAGAAAGTTTGAGGGGTTTGAAACGTTTGAAAATTTAATATGCATACAAAAGTAAAGTTTTGAGGATATTATGCATTTAGTCTGTGCATAATATCCTCCTTATTGTTTCTTTATACTGCAGTATGTAATGCATAAAAATAGAATAAAATAAATAAACTAGGGTTTTAAGTACTAGAACAATAAACAATATTAATCAATAATTACTTACTTAATGTATAAATTGTAAAAAATATACTTTTAAAATATCGATTTAATCGTCTCGAAATATTCTCGAAATATTCTCGAAATACAATATACTTACTGAGGAAAGTAATGTCTTACCGTTTTGGATGGAGTTTTCTTTGTTTACGGTTGCTTTGTGTGTACGAGCCCGAGCTGAGTCTTCGCCGTCTTTTGCGCTGCAAACACATATTCAAATATTAATTGAGATTAACAGTTACAATCCTACAAGGATATTTAAGTGCGTAACCAAAATCTATATATATAAAACTCAAAGGTGACTGACTGACTGATTGACATAGTGATCTATCAACGCACAACCCAAACCACTGGACGGATCGGGCTGAAATTTGGCATGCAAGGATTTTGATAAATTCCAACTCCAAGGGGTTAAAATAGGGGATGAAAGTTTGTATATAATAATCCTTCACAACGCGAGCGAAGCCGCGGGCAAAAGCTCGTCTAAAATAAAGTTGTAATCTAAGGTAACGCGTTACAAAAGACACAATATGTGTCACGCTCACATCCACCTACATATTTATTTAGTACTAGCTGTTGCCCGCGACTTCGTCCGCGTGGACTTCAGTTTATAGCGCGCGGTGTCAAAAGCTTTTTAAAACCCTGGTACCCCTTAAATCAAAATACCCAAAACAGCCGTGTAGTGTGCACATAATATGTTTTTTTTTAATTAAACTTTTTTATACCTTTTAAAGCTTATTTAGCTTTACACAACTTAGCTGCATAATGCATTACACAACTTTAGCTTTGCCCAATAGCCAATACCCATAGGCCATTAAACTATTTAGTATTTATTATTGGTAGACTGTTGTTTCTGATTTCTATGTTGGTACGTGAGTTATTTAATAACATGTATAACAATCGAAAGAATCGAAATCTTAACTCAATATGGTACCACCTCTTATAGAAATACATATGAGCAAGCGATAGCGCGATCTAGGCGACTCTTGGCGCCATCTGTTCCAGTTTTTGGAACTAACTTAATTTGAACAAATTTACGCATAAACACCCCCTTACAACCCCTTTTTGCAGTAAGAAGTAACTTATGTCCTTTCTCAGGCTTTAGACTATCTGTGTACAAAATTTCATTACAATCGGTTCAGTAGTTTTGGCGTGAAAGCGAGACAGACAGACAGACAGACAGAGATAATTTCGCATTTATAATATTAGTATAGAACGTGTATAACAATCGAAAGAATCGAAAAAGCTACCTTGACATGGTATCACTTCTTATAGAAATACGCATGAGCAAGCAATAGCGCGATCTAGGGGACTCTTGGCGCCATCTATTTTAAGTTTTTGGAACTAACTTAATTTGACCAAATTTACGCATTTTCACCCCCTTTCAACCCCCTTTTCTAGTTAAAAAGTAGCCTATGTCCTTTCTCAGGCTTTAGGCTATCTGTGTACAAAATTTCATTACAATCGGTTCAGTAGTTTTGGCGTGAAAGCGAGACAGACAGACAGAGATACTTTCGCATTTATAATATTATAGCATAGATAAAATATGTTTAAGATTTTTGAAATTTTATTTTAATACACATCCAAGACCCAGGAACATTGAAAACTTTTTGTTCCGCCTGCGGGACTCGAACCCAGGACCCCGGGATGAGCGCTGGCCACGCGCAATGCGAATTCATTTTCATCGATATTTTCATGGAAATAAGATATTTTCCCACATCAAAATGTAGCCTATGTCCTTTCTCAGACTCTAGAATAACTGTGTACAAAATTTCATTGCAATCGGTTCAGTAGTTTTGGCGTAAAAGCAAGACAGACAGACAGACAGACAGACAGACAGACAGACAGACAGAGATACTTTCGCATTTATAATATTAGTATGGAACTAAAATGTTCATTGCATCAATATATTTCTGGATTTTTTATAATATTATACATAAAATATGTTTAAGATTTTTGAAATTTTATTTTAATACACATCCAAGACCCAGGAACATTGAAAACTTTTTGTTCCGCCTGGGCGACTCGAACCCAGGACCCCCGGGATGAGCGCTGGCCACGCGCAATGCGAATTCATTTTCATCGATATTTTCATGGAAATAAGATATTTTCCCACATCAAAATGTAGCCTATGTCCTTTCTCAGACTCTAGAATAACTGTGTACAAAATTTCATTGCAATCGGTTCAGTAGTTTTGGCGTGAAAGCAAGACAGACAGACAGACAGACAGAGATACTTTCGCATTTATATTATTAGTATGGATATGGCCGAATTACGAATAATAGCCAAAATTACAATATTTCAAATGACGTGTGATTAGCATCCACACTCCACAGCATTTTCGAAGACCCTTTTGGTCTGATGACGTCGTGTGCAATGATGTGACATTTTCTCTAAGAAACTTAATATTTAAAGACAGTTTGTGTAGGAACTCACTTTTCTTTTCCTGGTGTGCGCGGGCGGCTCGTACTCTAATTGGACCTCATCGTCTGCCAACTCTTCCTCTACAACCTAAAAGATATTACATATTATTAATATTCTTAAGAATAAAAAATAATTTAAATTCCTTTATCGAATAAAAATAGATACAATATTATTGTTTTGGCCTGTTCAATATTGTATTATGATTTATGACCGAACATATTATAAGTAAAGATGATCACACACTTATTAGCACGCACGCGCCGACCGCACCGCATTTTAGAATTCGTTGTATGAAATGATGTGAAATCTCGCACCGTACGCGCCGCATTTCGTGTACCATGCGGTGCGTACGCGTACGGCGCGTACGGTGCGAACAAATGTGCGATCAGCTTTATAGTTACCTCTATTCTCGTGTATATGCTGTTGTCTGAGTCGTGGTATTCAGAGTCGTGGTCGTCAGAGTCGTGGTCGTCAGATTGTGACGCCGCGCCATTTGTTTCCGTGTAGTCTGGAACTAAATTAAAAAAAAATATTCATTTTCATATACTTCACCTACTGCTAATAATAAAAAAATATAATGATTTTTACGAAATATTTGAGTAAAACAAGGCTCATTTGCAGCATATTACTGATAAGTGATACCCCTGAAAAATGTGTCACGGATTTTCTAATTTCTGATTTTATTACTTAAAATTTTATTAAAGTCCAATTTGGCAAAAGTTGACCTTAACTAGTTACAAGTGACTACAACTAAAAGTCAGTCCACACAGCGCGTTGCGTCAGTGCTGCGTAGACGCAGAGCTGCCGTTGCGTTGTTTTACATACAAATAACCAAGGTGTTCAGACGCAGCAGCGCGCAACAGACAGCAGCCCCCGAGACGAAGCGGGAGGGGGTGTTGACGTTAATACTGCTTCGTAATAACGCTGCGATGACACAGCGCCCGTGTGGCCGGCTTTGCGTCAGACGGCAGCGCTGCGTCGACGCGACGCGCCGTGTGGACTAGCTCTAAGGCAGATGAGAAGTTTCTCATACTCACTGGGTGGAACTCGACTGGTAGACGACGACGCCCCACTAGGGCCGCTTTTGCTTTTCTTGCCGATTCCTTTACCTGTATAGCAGAAAAATACCTGTTACTTCAATTAGGTAAGCGCGCTACCACAATATATTTTGAGGAGCTTATATAATGAAAGCTAATCGAAGTGTGTTCATTAAACAAGGTGTAATTAACATGCAAACTTTCAAATGAAAAGAATACACGACTGGACGTGTATTACACGTCCAGCCCGGCCAACAAGTGTAAAAATTTATTAAAGTTGAACTAAAAATTTTCCATACAAAATTTTTGACGTAAAATGCTGAATTATGGCAACATTTTTGTATTAGCTAGTAGTTGTCACATTACCATAGTAATAAAGGCGATAGTACCTTTAGCAGCGGGTCGCAGCGGCGCATCACTGTCGGAGGAGTCGGCGCGCTCGGCGTGCACGCGGCGCGACGTCTCCGCCAGCGGCTCCGACTCCGAGCTGCACGACCCGTTCGCCGCCGACTCCGCTCGCTCACATGCTATAACACAAACTTCGTCAGTTCCCGAAAGGTTAGCTCCCGAACCGGTGGTAGGCACCAGTAGTACCGACGTTCAGAGAATATTCGAAAAAAAGTATTCTGAATAAAAATTTTGAGTTTGAGTAGAGTTTCAGATAGGAAAATATAAATAACTAGACTAGATGTCGCCTAAAAGTCCGTTCTGGAAAAAAACGTTTATTACGCTGGAAACGTAAATATTGTTCCGGGACAAAGGATTAGTTCTTTCCCGGGACCCAAAGTATTTCAGAAAATCGACTCAGCGGTTTCGGCATGTACAGGTAACAGACACACACACTTTGGCATCTATAATGTTGGTATGGATACTACGTAGTCTATTAGCTTTGTCCACACTGTGCCTTTTTCTGTTCGTCAAGGGCATGCTTTATAGCGCAGTCAACAGCGAACGTGAGGCATGCCCGCGACGCATGCCCTCTGACCGTATCCAAAACTTCAAAAATGACAATATTGGCGTTGCGTTCCTTGACGCATTCAATTATTGAATGCGCCAATATGAAAGTTGATGACGAAAATTAAAGATGAAAGTGCGCAGTGTAGTCATAACTATTGCGTTTTATAGATCCATATATCATAAGTTTTAGTCGCTTTTATAGGCAATGTTTTAGTATTTAAGGTTACTAAATAGTGCTCCCTTACTATTTTTATGCTCTAGTTATTCCATATTTCAAAGTTACCACTATTTTAACATAATACATCATATTCACCATCGCCATTAATCTCCTGCATGTTCGCGCGTCGTGTGCGTGCGCGTCGCTCCCTCACGCCGTTTGTGAGTCTGACGTGCGTGGCGGACGCGTGCCGCGACGGGCGGCGCACGTGGCGTCCGTGGCGCGTCTGCCGCACGCCCGTCGCCGGCACCAGCGCCCACAGCGCCTCGAACAGCGACGACAGACGAACCGTCATCGAGTATATCTAAGGAAATAGAGCAATAAAAAATCTTTAATACTATAATTGAATGAAAAATTGACAAGACTTATCATGAATGATTAATTGAAAAAAATTTACCCAATATTAGCAATAATAAATATTGAAACAAAACTAGTAACTACTGAAATATAAATAAAAAGAAAATTAAAATAGAAAAGTATAAAATAAAGAAATTGCGAACAACGTTACGATGATAGAGCGATAAGAAAAAAAAATCTACAGCTTCTCAAATGATCGACAATGCCTAAGCCTACATATACAATAATTCAAAGGCCTACTTAATTTGGTAAAGTTACGTCTCGCCCAGCCGGCAGACCACAGCTTAACATTGACTTGACATAACCTAACCAAATAACATCTACCATCTATCTATCACCTACCACTTTTTGCATAAAAATATAAATAGACATATTTACCCGACTCCGCTTGTTGGTGTTGTATAGCCTGCTGTTGGTGAAGACGAGTCTGACGTCGGCAGCGAAGTCCTCGGCGCTGGCGTACTCGCCCGCCGCCAGCCGCGTCGACACCGTGCCCAGGTCCATCGGCCGGCTCACAATCGTCAGGTAATCTGTTTGGGACAATTCAAAATTGGACTTTGACACTAATAAGTTGAGTAATACAGCTTAAAAACACATTATTTATTACTTGGGAACTTAATTGAATGTTCATATTTAACTTTGAAATATTTCACTACTCTTTTATCTATTATGATATAGTGTGAGGACAGATCGATGGGTCAGTAAAAGTAACCGATGGTCTATATGAAGTTATCGCCTTAATAAATCCTTATATACTATTACAGTTAAACAAAGAATAAGCAGTACAATTTTTTGTGTCTTTAGACTAGACCACGACCGTTGGGACCACCGCCAAACCTTGTGAATACGAAAAGTATAGTCTAAAACATTATTAATTATTATTGTATAACGTATTGGTTTAATAAATATTTTATTATTCAGGGGGAAAATGTTTAAACTGAGTCAGTAATTCAAAAAATTTTCTTTTTAAGGGGTACTTAAGTTCAACATACCTGGAGCCTGCGCGGGCGACACGGGTGCGCGGAAGGGCTCGGCGTCGGCGGAGGCGCACAGCTCGCGCAGCAGGGACGCGCACGCAGCCCGCCACGCCCCCTCGTCCTCCTCGCCGTGCGCCTCCTCCTTCCGCCGCCCCTTCGGCCGGCCCACGCGACCGCGACGCTTCTCTTTGGTACGTTTCTGAAATCCAGACTAACATTAATAACGCAAATCTGTATGTGTATTGCCTCATCACACCCAAATCGCTGAACCGATTTTGCTGAAATTTAGTATGATACTTTGAGTCCTACTAAATTTATAGACATAGGATACTTTTTATCTCGGAATGTACGGTTCGAGTTGCGGGCATCATGGCCGGTATAAATAGTCAGTACTTAAGATGCGACCCGGTCTCAAGACGCGTTTCGGCTCTGTTTGGTCCAAATTGGTTCAAATTTGACAGCCAACCAATCACAGAGCGTGAACCGTGTCTTGAGACCGAGATGCATCTTGAGTACTGACTATTTATACAGGCCTAGTGTTTTATAGGAGAGGTATAATGATGCAGTAGCAGAAGCATGTATCACTGTTGCTGGATCAGCACAACCTCCAGTAGAAAACGCCCGCTATTGTATTAATGTTAATCAAAACTGTGGCGATATGCCGTCTGTTGGCCAGCGCAATTTGCAACCAACAAAGGCGTAAAATATACCTAGAAAGTAAAACAGCTTAAAAAACTTCCATTCTTTACCCAAAAATAATATTGATAATAATCATGCACCAACTCACACACACCCTAATTCATTTTCTCAGCTATACGTCGTTGAGTTCATACGTACGTCATTAATTATTTTTCTACCCTCAATCCATCAAAAATGTCAAAATGTTACAGTTGTGATAAAACTTTAAATAAAAAATCCACAATTTTAGAATGTAGCTACTGTCAGAATATAGTACATGCTACCTCAATTTGTACCGGACTGAGTGCTAAACAGCTTACGGCACTCAAAGCCACCGAGAGCCTGGAATGGACCTGCCGAGAGTGTAATATAAATTCGTCGCGCAGAAAGTCTTTCGTTACACTGGCCGATCGCGAGGAAGAGGATGAAGCAAAAGACACTGAAGATGGTACAGACATGAAGCAATTACTCCAGGATATAAGGAAGGAAGTGAGGTGCATTGTTACTCAAGAAATTAGATCCATTGCAACATCAATAAATTACTGTAGTGAGAAAGTGGATGACTTCTCTGTCACACTCGATGCCCTTACTAATAAAATTAAGGACATGGAGAAAAAGGTTATTCACCTAGAAAACCTAAATAAGTCATTAGTCCTTAGAACTGATTACCTGGAGCAACGTAACATGGAGTTGGAGCAGCAACAACTCAGTAACTGTATTGAGATCCAAGGTATTCCTGACTCAAAGGAAATAAACCCCCCAAGGTTGTAGAATGCCTGTTTACTAAGCTTGGTGCATCGAGTACAGATATAGTGTCTACTAGGCGCCTCCCTACCCGTAAGTCTGGACCGGGCCTTATCCAAGTAAAAGTCAAACAGGATTATCCTTGTCAAAATCTTATCTCGACGGCAAAAATATCACCAATATGCCTTAAGGACCTTCTTACTAATATCAATGATACGTCGGCTAATGGGAAGATATATTTAAGAGAAGCACTAACACCATATCTGAAAAATCTTCTATGGCAAGCTAAACAGGACCTCAATGCAGCTTTCAAGTTTATTTGGGTTAAAGAAGGCAAAATATTTGTGAGAAAGAATGAAAAATCACGGGTGTATAAAATAAGATCCAGAAGTGACATAGACAACATTTTATCAACCTTAAATTAAGTACTTGTAAACTTAGTAATTATTATAACCATACTTTTAATTATCATAAATATTTATGGATAGTATTCAAGAAAATAATATAATAGAATTGCACAACTGTCTTGATTATAGTAATTTCAAAAAATATTTGCCAAAAAATCAAATTAATATTAATATTATACATGTAAATATCAGGTCACTCATTAAAAACTATTCTCAGATTGAGCAGCTAATAATTTCTAATCCATCTATTGATGTATTGATTCTAACTGAAGTAAATATAACTGAAAATATTAAGTCTATGTATAATATTCATGGCTATACAATGTACTCAGAACTTAGGGTAGGAAGGCGAGGCGGGGGAATTATTATCTATGTTAAAAATAAATATAAGTTTACTCGCCATAAAAACACAACGGCGCACTGTGAATGTCTTATGGGCACAATCACACACACGTCCTACTCCATTACACTATGTGCTGTATACAGACCACCAAACTGCGATAAATATCAGTTCCTTAGAGAAATAGAAAATATTTTACGTAAGCATAGCACAGATTTGATTGTGCTAGGGGATATAAACATCAACACTAAGATAGAAAATCCTATTAAAAAATCATACTTAAACATGATGAGCGGGCTTGGTCTTTCATGCGGGATTACTGATTACACTAGGATAGAAAATATCAATGGATATACCACTAAAAGTTGCATTGATCATATCTTTATAAGATCTCCCATGAAAGATGTTTACACGGCCGCGCTCGGCAGCGTACTGGCAGATCATAGAATTACTGTAGCGACAATAATAAGTGGCGGACTCATACAGGGTGATCCATCATATATCACTCGCATAGACAACAAAAAATTATTTGATTTCTTAAATAAAGTTAATTGGAATTGCACAAAAAGCATGCATTGCCCTAATGAAATATATAATTTTATCCGTAAAAATTTTAACGATGCTTACTCTCAATCTAAGTACACACAGAAAGTTTCTAATTCCAATCGAAATAATAATAAGTGGATAAATAAAAATATTAAAACACTTATTAAAAAAAGGGATCAATTATATGCGAAATGGTTAAAAGATATAGGAAACATAGAATTAAGATTAAAATATAATAAATTAAGAAATAAAACTAATAAAATAATTAATAATTCTAAAAATTACTTTATAAAATCTGAAATAATTAAATATAAAAATAATGGAAAAAAGTTATGGCAAATAATTAATAATATAACAGGTAAAACTATTAATTCTATAGATAAATTCATATTTAAGGCATTTAGCAGCGTAAACGATACGAAAACTTTAGTTAACAATTTTGCTTACCAGTTTCAATCAAATGTTAAAGCACTAATACCGAACTGTACACAAAAACTTCTTGATGAAGATGCATACACAACGATGGTTGATAGATCAATGTATTTCCCAAAAGCAACAAATAGGGATGTATACAATGTAATTAGAAAAATGAATCCCTATAAATCACCAGGGATTGATAATATACGTGCCATGGATATCATAACGCTATCTGATCGAATAGTGGATACAATTAAAAGATTTATAAACACGATTATTAGTACAGGACGTTATCCGAACGCATTAAAAACTGGGATTATCCGCCCCATACACAAAGGTGGAAGTACCCAAGATTATGCTCAATACAGGCCAATTACCATCTTACCCGTATTAAACAAGATAGTTGAAAAGTTCATTTGCGAAAAAATCCAAAACTTCTATACTAAAAATAACATTTTATGCACTGAACAGTTCGGATTTCAACCAAACAAAAGTACAACAATGTTGCTATCTCACTTTACCGATGAAATTAACTATAATTTAAATGATAGACAACATGTAATATTAATTTTTATCGATTATAGTAAAGCGTTCGATACTTTGCGTCACGATTTGCTGATTAAAAGATTAGAAAGTAGTGGATTAAGAGGTAAAATCTTAGAGTGGTGTAAAGACTACCTTGATGATAGAAGCTATCAAGTCATGATTGATAATTTATTTAGTGACATCATTCCAGTTGAGGATGGAACTGCTCAGGGTTCAGTAATAGGACCTAAGCACTACCTAGCTTATGTTAATGATCTAA
Source organism: Aricia agestis (assembly GCF_905147365.1). NCBI lineage: Eukaryota > Metazoa > Arthropoda > Insecta > Lepidoptera > Lycaenidae > Aricia > Aricia agestis. Next base: position 16,130,889 of record NC_056408.1, on the reverse strand, counting down.
AAAATGTGGTCAAACACTGCAAACTATATCAATTTGCTGACGATACATGTCTTGTTGCGACGGACAAAGACATATCGTTAGCGAAAAGTAAAATTCAAACAGATTTCACCGCGATATGTAAATGGTCACACGATTCAGGTCTAGTACTAAATCCTAATAAAACGAAACTAATTCACGTAAGATCTAGACATAAAAATGAAGAAAATATTGAGGTTATAGCACACTGCCATGAATGTCTCCATACACCAAACTCACACTGCACCAGGGACTGTGTCAAAATAAATCAAGTCACAGAACACACCTACTTAGGACTAGTTATTGACCATAAATTTAATTGGGAAAACCACATAAATAAAGTTTGTGATAAACTAAGAATTATATTGTCAAAATTTTATATAATACAGCATTCTGTACCGCGAAATATACTATTACTTACTTATAAAACACTGGTAGAAAGTTTAATAGCTTATGGTTTAAGTAGTTACGGACGCACCTATAAATCATACTTAGATCACATTTATAACATTCAATACAGGATTTTGAAGTTAATTGTATCCCCTAAAATTAAAAATCATTACTCGGACAATCCTCTAGGTCTGTTTAGATATTGTGGTGTCCTTCCCATACATACTAAAGTTGAGTATGCACTGCTTACTGAACAATATTTTCGTAATGATATTCAATCATTGAAAAGTCACCATAAATTTACACGAAGTATAGCATTAAAAAAACTATGTACACCGAAATTTAATAATGAATATGGCAAAAGAACCTCTCTTTATATAATACCACACTTAATTAACAATTTACCTGAATATACTAAGAAGAAAATTACTAAAAGAAATATTAAACATGTATTAAAACCATATTATTTTGATAAACTTGAAGGACAATTTAATAATATTTGTACTTAAATAAACACTTTAATATTATTTGTAATTAAACTTAATCATTAAATGGTGTATTATCAAAACATCCTGTATAGTGTTGTAATTTGTAACTTGTTTACTCATTATAGTCATAGGTATTTACGCACCAAGCGGCGCAGCGAACATGAATGGTTTTTATCAGTTATGAAGTCCCATCTGCCCCCCTATCATTAACTTTGTCAAAACCTGAGCTAATCCGTGCAGGTATGTAAACAGTTGTAAAGTGAATGGTTATGTTTCCGTATCATGTGCACTTTTACTTCTCAATGGTTTTAACCTGTAATATTTGTCTCTGAACTGGATTAAGAAATGTCAAACACGAACGTCAAATTTGACTAACGGAATTGTTTTTTTTTTTAGGAATTGAAATGGCTTAGCCATAACGACTAACGGAAAAATTGTAAATCAAGATGAAAATATAGTTTAAAAAAAGATTAATATTTTTTATTATAAAATATACTATTTTCTAATATAAAACGTGGTCAATGTAGGAATAGTTACTTTTGCACCGATTTATTGTATTTAAAGGTAATTATTATAAATGTGTAAATGGTTTTATTTATATCTTTTGGTATTTTATAAGCCCTTTATGAAAACACTGAGAAAATAACACTCCTTCATGTTTATATTATCACAAGCATGGCGATCTAGAGGAGAAAGAATTCTCTGACATTGGCAACTAACTGAGTCGGCAATTAAAAAAGAGAAGAAGAAGGAGACAAAAAAAAAAGATAATTGGATATTGTTATTAAGTTTATAGAGATTATGTTTTATGCAAGAAATTGATAAGTTTATTATATCCTATACCTACTTGATACCTACGCTAAATAATCTACCATGAAAAAGTCTTAGAAATGCATCAAACTTGTGGATTACAATTACATGCATTACAACAGAGTTGATGTCATGAGTTGAACATAGTTTGTTGAACTTGAACTCATTCTTGAACACCTACGTTTTTTTGAGCTTTCAAATAGGTATTATTGTAACATAAACAGGCAATTTATAAGTTTAATAATCCCCTTTTTGTGCCTTGTAAGGCATTTTACATTATTAGTACTGTGTACGCTGAACCAAATATTTTTCAGGATAAAGGATGATTGCTAACACTGAGATACTATAAGTACTACATTTTATAATAAAGAATAGCAAGTGTAATGATGACGAAGTCCTAGGAAGATAATATATATTCACTCAAAAGCTTTAATTAAAAGAAATTTAATAAATACTCGTTTTTAAATGTTTTTTCATTTATTTTCTCACTTAAATATACCTACCTTAGATACATATTCATACACAGCTTTCATCAATAGGTACTACATTTGTCTTACACCTTATTATCAACCTAGTATCAGATAGGCAAGTGTTAAATCTCTTTTATATTATACTTCTAAAAATATTTATACAGCGGAAATCTGCAAATCTGGCAAACCAATAACAATTAGAAACTGCATTGCAAGTTGCAACTATGGGAAATTGCCTGGGATATCTCAGACAGAGAGCGGTCAAGGGTTTTGTGTTCTTTGTGTTGTATTATGTTGTAGAATGCCTCCCGTGTGAGTATCTCTATATACTCACACAGGAGGAGTTCTGAATGTGTTAGAATTGCTCCTCAGTCACACACTGACTGCTCCAACGCAAATGCTTCAACGCGTGACCACTCTGTCTGATAGGTCCCTAAAACGACCACATCTTTTTAAAATGTATAATACATGAGGACTTACTAAAGTCCTCATGTATTTTAAATTTTAATGTAATAAGTAATATAAAACTAATATTATTATTATTGAGGTACAAAAGAATTTTTGGTAATAATAATATAAGTTCCAATGAAAATATTATGTTTTATGAACAATAAGTATGTTTGTTATGCAATTTTTGTTATGTCTTTTTGGAAAAAGTACTATAAGTAATGTAGGATTATATTTTTGAGTTTTAGTGACTATTCCCATTGTATATTATATCATATTGTAGTCAAGAGAAGTTATAAATGAAAAAGTGCATATGAGAATTTAGCTAATTTGGATTTTATATTATCAATGATTTAACTTTTCTAGTAGTTTAGGTGTATGTGTGTGTGTCAATATTTATTCGTGAATATACTTGAATCTAAAGTTTCAAAGGTTGTGTTCTCAAAATTCTTGTTATTGAGAAAGTAATACCTTTGAATTTACCTCTTTGGTGCAGCGTTTATCATGCATGGTTTACAAGGAAATAGTTTGTGAAATAACACAAAGACCTACTGCAATCAAAAGATTGTACGAAATGCTCCTAAGATAGGTTCCTAAGAAGTACATAGTAAGTTTTAATTTAATATAAAACTAATACTTATTATTATTATTGAGGTAAGTACAAAAGTATTTTTGGTAATACATAATAATATATGTTCCTATGATAATATTATGTTTTATGAACAATAAGTTCCATATGTTTGTTATGCAATTCTTATTAAGTAAGTCTTTTTTGGAAAAGTACTATAATGTAGGTTTTTGTTTTTGAGTAAAATTTAGTGATTTACACTATTCCCATCATATAATACCATATTGTCGTCAAGAGAAGAAGTTATAAATGAAAAAGTGCTCATATGAGAATTTAGCTAATTGGGTTTCTAATTGGGATTGATAATATCATATCAATTATTTAACTTTTCTAGTAGTTTAGGTGTGTCAATGTTTATCCGGAGCATGTTATACATACATCTAAAGGTTAAAAGGTTGTGTTCTGAAAATTCTTGTTAAAAGTAAGTAATATTGAATTATTTACCTCTTTGGTGCAGTGTTTATCATGCATATACCAAAATACTTCAGGTTTACAAGGAAATAGTTTGTGAAATAACACAAAAACCTACAATGCAACTATAAGATTGTACCTGTAGGTTTTTGGTGAAAATTCATACTTGTTTTACAGTAATTATACACAACACTTGTGTTCCTTATACCTTGTATGTGTTTCTTGTGTACTAAATCAATGCAGTCTTAGCTCATCGCACAAATGCAAACCTTATTGTTGACTAGACATATAGGTATACTTACTACACCTCACTTATGTTATTATTCTGAAACCTCACTAACACTAAATGGATTACTAAGGTCTCTACGTCTTTACTTATGTATCAGTTCGTGATTAACTTGAGAATACTTAATCGTTTTCCAAAAATTTGGACACTTCGAATGTTAAGTTTTTTGGTTTTAATAACGAATTATTTTCACTAAAATATATGCTACAGACTAAAATATAACTTATTAAGTAACTAACCAACTAAATAGCAATATAATTTAAGACTAAAAAGTATGTAATATTGATAAATAAAATTACTAAAATGTAAACTATTCAGTAAAAGCTACTCGTTGGTTGGTGTTTATTGAATTGCTGTATTTGACGTAAAAGCAAGCGAGCTTATGTCAGAAGTGTTGTCATGATACCAAATGATACGAAATTATTACTCAGTTAACAATGGAGAAGTGAGTTTTGTGTCACGTGACCACTGACTGGCTGGAAAATAGAGGTCATGGTACCAAAATGCGAGCCAGTCAGTATTCTGGCTGGCTTTAAGAGCTCATGATAGAGGCCCTGGGGGCCTATTATGAGCTCTTAAATCCATTCACTTTACGTCCTTATACAGTCAGTATAAGGACGTAAAGTGAATGGATTTAAGAGCTCATAATAGGCCCCTTGCCCGCTCGATGCAAATTAACTCGAATGGTTACAACTTACAACTATGCAATAACTTACACTCATCTGTTATTAGTTTACTTATAGTTATAAGTAGTTGAGAACGTTATGTCTAGACAAACTCGACAAGAGTTTTTAGGCATATCATAATATAAAATTGTAATTAGATGTAAGATTTGAAGAAGTAAATAAATAAATAAAATAAATAAATTCACACCAATGCACTCAACTCAGTCTTGAGTCCCAGAGAGAGTTGAGTCAGTGTAATAGGCGATGAACTTATAATATTATTATCAACACAAACCTTGGTAGCGAGCACCTCATCATCAGAGGAGTGGTAGGAGGCGGCGAGCTCGTGATACTTCGCCACCACGTCCACGTCCTCCCAGTTACTGCAAAACGCAACATTTTATTTGATGCGAAATATTGTGTCCGAGTCACACGCGACGGGCATGGGCATCTCGAAGATATGTCATCAATGAGCAAATCCATTGTTTTTTTTGCAAAAAATATATTATATTCACAAAATAAATTAATATCATTAGCATTGTATCAATTTTTATTTTTAACTGCATACGTTAATAATTTCTTAAATAATTATTTTTGTATTTTACCTAATCCAACTATACAAAAATAATGTTGACGCTATAAAATGTTACAACTGTAATCAAAACTGTGAGACAAGATGTTTTACTTGGTATTTGTAGTATTTACTTTAATAAAGTTCCGTTATAGCTTCAACATTTTAAAGTTTTGGATCTAGACAGCCATATTCACCTGATGATATACAACAGCAGATCGGTGACGAGGCGCGCCTGGCGGACGATGGGGGAGTGCGACTCGTTAAACTGTTCCGCGTTGCTAGCCAGGTAACGCGCGTCAAACTGAGCCGCCGCCGCACGACGGTAGAACTGAAAAAAGTTTAATATTGTGTATGAAGAACTTACTGAAATTGTTTTTTTTTTTTTACTTTGACCCTCCTGGAACGTCTTTGTTAGTAGATATATCATATAACTTTTTACTTGGTGCTCTCAGACGAAGAAAGAAACCGAGTAATTTTTTTTTGTATTATTAGTAAATTATTATGTATAACATAGTTTTCTAGACTTGTTAGCAAATAAATTGCAAGATTCCTTTTTTTGTCTTTCACATTGTTTTTACTGTAACTCCGTAGTTACTAAGAAAAATTACAAAAGAAATATTATTTTATGGACAGTAGATGATTGTTTAGATAGTAGATATTTTATTGAATAAGGATAAAATTACCTTATTCTCGAACCTCGCTCGTATGGTGGCCAGGTCAACGGGGTAGGGCACGACGAGCGCGTACGCCGGGTACAGCTGAAGGTCTACCGGCGCCACGAAGGGCTCCGCCGCCGACAGCGTCATCACCTTACACATCACCATTCATAAGGCATCCATTACACGCTCATGCATGCGACAGTCAAATCCGTCAATCATGAATTATGTTTGACTGATGGTGACTGATGGACTGACGAATGGTATTAGACGGTCACTCAATTCTCTTCAGTTTTATGTCAGTCAAAGGCAAATATTTTTTTTTCTAATTTTATTAAAATTAAATTAATTTCTAATTTTTTTCGTATTTTGTCAAATGTGACAACACTCACTCAAAATTCGTGACTGATGGTTGCATGAAGCAAAAATCAAGATATCCAGATTTTCATCAATCAACTTCATGCAACCGTCTGTCACGCTCTTACACGGTAGGTTATCCATCAGTTACAGCCATGACTGTGGTAAAACTAACAGCAAAACCTACCGTGTAATGGATGCCTTACAGCTTCCACAATAAACCATCACCAACACATAATTTATATTCGCCTTTCTTACGTCGCGTTGTCATTGCCAATTTAAGTGGACAAGTAATCTTTTTATCTTTAATTCGTGTTCATTAATTTTAAATAAACGTAGAAAGTCATCGCTCACCAATATTCTCATAATTTTTACTTAATTAGACTGTATTTACTTTATTTAAAGATCAAATAAGGTGTCCAAATTATATTGAACGAAACGAAAAAAACTTAACACTCCCCAACCCGGCACAGCGGTGCAGCGTTACCAGACTTCGGCAAGGGTGTTTGTGTGCGTGCAACTAGACGTATTTGAATTATAATCGCATAAGTTGGTAAAATGCTATGCAATAGCTTCACCGCGGCAGTCTCCGAGTGCCACTCGTATTTTTTTATATAAAACAGACTTACAACGTTAGCGAAAGACCACAACGCAGCGTCTGTAAGCCGATTTGTTGCGGTTTATGACGTCGGTAACGGCGTAAGCAAGATGGATCATCAATATTAATAGTTTAAGCTATGGACAATAACCCAAGTACCTGAGAAATGTGGTTAGCGATGGTGGCACAGGCGCGCGACGGCCAGTCGTGCACTGCGCCCACCACCGCCTCCAGCTCGTGGCGCAACACCGGCACCGCGCCCCCCGGCTCCGACGGCAGTCTACACACACACAAAATTATAAGCCTAGTTACACGGTCAGTCTGGCATCAGTTCTGGCCAACAATCTGATCCAGACTGACGAAAGAATGATCGTGTAACCGTGTGATCGACGGTCTGATCATTTTTTATTATGTACTTTCCGGCCATCATTCTGGCGTCATTCTGTGACTGATGGACTGTACTGATGCCAGACTGATCGTGTAACCCTAGTCTTATTCGCCATTTTTTTATATCGTCTAATAAATAAGCCAAAAATGACAGGTAAGTATTAATGAGAGAGTAGGTAGGTCAAATATCACATGTCATAATCTAGAATCTAGATAAATTAATATTATGTTTGTGTGTAAAGTTAACATTAACAATGTTATATGAACTTTCAACTTAGACGCGTTTACAACAATCAAGACTGTGACCATCTGATACCTTGTTCCACATTGACACCATGATAACAACTTCCACTGTGTTGTTGTTTGTTGTTCTTTTAAATACAATAAATAACATAGTTCCTTCATCTATTTGGCAAGAACACTTTAAAAATATATAAATAGACTACACAATAGAACCTCATCTTTTTTGGTAGTCGGATAAAATGAAATATAAAGGTTAGAACACAATGAACCAACCTCTCAGGGTCGAGGGGTTCGAGGTCCCACGGCGACAGTCGCTCCACCTCGCCATTGTCCCACCGCACGCGCAGCGACAGGAAATGAGCTGCGAAATGTTTAGACCGTGAGTAGAGTGTGCTTTAGACCACACAGTTCTGAAATCTGAGGTAAAAGTCATTGAGCTCCTTTTACATTTCATGCATTGGCTATGAGAGAAAGAAAGAAAATGTGCGTTCGATCACACTATCGTAACGTTCTCGTCACGCATTTACCAGCTTACTCCCCAAGTCAAGCATGCGTACAGAAGTTTGAGACAATGTACACGCGCACCTCTCCGTTCGCCTCACCCGATCACACTTTTCGTAATGCACTCGTCACGCATTTGCCAGCTTACTCCCCAAGTCAAGCGTGCGTACAGAAGTTTGAGACAATGTACACGCGCACCTCTCCGTTCGCCTCACCCGATCACACTTTTCGTAATGCACTCGTCACGCATTTGCCAGCTTACTCCCCAAGTCAAGCGTGCGTACAGAAGTTTGAGACAATGTACACGCGCACCTCTCCGTTCGCCTCACCCGATCACACTTTTCGTAATGCACTCGTGACGCATTTGCCAGCTTACTCCCCAAGTCAAGCGTGCGTACAGAAGTTTGAGACAATGTACACGCGCACCTCTCCGTTCGCCTCACCCGATCACACTTTTCGTAATGCACTCGTCACGCATTTGCCAGCTTACTCCCCAAGTCAAGCGTGCGTACAGAAGTTTGAGACAATGTGCACGCGCACCTCTCCGTTCGCCTCACCCGATCACACTTTTCGTAATGCACTCGTCACGCATTTGCCAGCTTACTCCCCAAGTCAAGCGTGCGTACAGAAGTTTGAGACAATGTGCACGCGCACCTCTCCGTTCGCCTCACCCGATCACACTTTTCGTAATGCACTCGTCACGCATTTGCCAGCTTACTCCCCAAGTCAAGCGTGCGTAAAGAAGTTTTTTCTAGTGTCATTCTTTACACCAATTCTTTTTTACTTAAAAATATTTTCCCAGTAATAATGAACTTTAAACGAGGTCTGCTTGTCTTAGTATGGCGAAAATGTGAACGTCACAAAGTCAGCTAACCCGATGAAAAGGTAATCTCGGCGTAAATATCTGTATTGATAAAAGATATCTCTTACTCAAAAAATTTATACGTGGGAGAGCCATGCTTCGGCACGAATGGGCCGGCTCGACCGGAGAAATACCACGTTCTCACAGAAAACCGGCGTGAAACAGCGCTTGCGCTGTGTTTCGCCGAGTGAGTGAGTTTACCGGAGGCCCAATCCCCTACCCTATTCCCTTCCCTACTCTCCCCTATTCCCTTCCCTTCCCATCCTTACCCTCCCCTTACCCTGTTCCCTCTTAAAAGGCCGGCAACGCACTTGCAGCTCTTCTGATGCTGCGAGTGTCCATGGGCGACGGAAGTTGCTTTCCATCAGGTGACCCGTTTGCCCCCTTATTTCATAAAAAAAAAACAAGCATCTCATGTGGAGGTAACTTTCCGCCAAACACAAAATGATTGGAGTACGAATGCGTCAATTCAATAGCTTCTAAATCCATCATATTATTGGATGGGTTAGTTTTTATCACATGTAGGATCAGCAAATCATGCGATAATTTTATCACGCTAAGACCCAATTTCACCAACCTCTGTTTGTTAAATCCTAACAAGGCATTACTTAACGGACCTTGGAAAATTAACTGTTAAAATACTTATGTCCCACAGTAAAAATGTAACAGCGGATTAGTAAATGCAATGTTAAGTGAACAACGAGTGAACAACTATCAATTCGTTCATTCTTGTTATAAGGCGACGAAATTGCAATGTACAAGATTAATACGACATGTTTGCTGCAATGTGTCACTTTCTTCCATAGTAGTATAATAGTAGATAATGCGACCAAATTAAAATATCACTGATCGCATACATTTGTTACGCTATAATAGTTCTTCTTAATTTACCAGGCTAATAATTATTATCTGTCAAAGCTGAAAACATGAATCATAATACAAACTTTTATTTACATATTTCGGTTTGGTAATTTTGATACATATTTGCAATGTCAAGGAAAATCCGAAGGCTGAATTTTTGGCAAAGTGAAAAAGTGAAAATAAATAATTATTCATAACTATGAAAATAATTAATAAAAAGGACGTAGCGGAAACATGGCGGAAAGACTCAAAAGTCAAAACAGATTCTTTTATTGATATTGTATATTATTGTCTTTGAAAGTTGTTATTTTGACTCATATAACAGCCTGTTAAATATTTAACGGACCTTCATAGCAGGAATTAAATTTAACGCCGTGTTAGGTGATTTAACATGACATTAGGGCATGATGGAACGCTCGATAGCTCTAACAGGCCATTAACTGATTTAACAAGCCATTATTTATTTAACATTGCTTGATGAAACTGGGTCTAAGATTAATAGGAACGAAGAAAAAAAGGAAAATGTGGAAAAAACGGGGAAAATTATTTGAAAGGGCTAACTCGAACGCGCTAATCTCAGGAACTACTGGTCCGATTTGAAAAAATATTTCAGTGTTAGATAGCCCATTTATTGAGGAAAGCTATAGGCTATATTTTATCACGCTTATAGTAATAGGAGAATGTGAAAAAACGGGGGAAATTATTTGAAAGGGCTTATCTCGCGAACTACTGAAGCAATTTTTATGTTATTTGGCACAGATAAGAAGTAGACCACGTGAAGGATCACAGGCTATCGATTTTAACCTCATTTTTTCAGTGGCTATATATTTTATACCTGTGCGACGCCGGGGCGGGTCGTTAGTTCTTTTTATAAAATAAGGAGGCACACGAGCAAACGGGTCACCTCGCCCATAGACACTCGCAAAATTAGACGTGCCTTTTAAGAGGGAAAACGCTCTATTCTTGAAGGTTTGCAGGTCGTGTTGGTCCGGAAATACTGCTGGTGACAGTTTGTTCCAGATAGTATGTAAATAGGTAAGGCCGCCCCTGACTATACATGTTGTATAGTCAGGGGCGGCCTTACCTATTGTGAGGCCCCGACGGAAGGTCTTTGCGAGGTCCTGGGCGGCAGGACTTTGAATATTATATATGTTATATATATTATATTTGCAAGGTGTATAGTTAGATAGTATGCAACTCACATGCCGCCTCAGCCGCCCACTCGTCTTCGGGTCCGAAGGGCGCGGGCGGCGCGGCGGACGCGCCCGGCGCTGAACTCAGCCGCTCCAGCACCTCGCCCGTCCACCACGAGTCGTCGATCATACAACGAAACCTGCGAAAACGTACAACATCCGGTAAAACCTAAAGAAAACGTATGATTTGTCTTTTCTACTTTTTATCCGTTAGACGTCACTGATCAGTGATCGTCAAATATTCTCGACTCTAACTTTTCAGACTACGACTGCATACGATTATCGATTTTTGCACCTCAAATCTAACTGTCGCATATTATCACATGTCGCGACTTTATTACATCTGCTTTGAGTAACGTACTGATGTGTTATCCATATTATGTAAACCCATATATATTTTGTTCGATTTAGAAATAAATACATTATATTATTTATCTAACTTCATAGTAGATTACGTTCGATAGTCGCGGCATGCCGAGCAGCCGTAGCGGCTTATCACGTTCTTCACTTCACCGATAGGCCATGGTTTGGCAAGATTCTATCGTTTTATCCATACTAATATTATAAATGCGAAAGTGTGTCCGTCTATCTGTCTGTCCGTCTGTATGTCTGACTGTCTGTTACCTCTTCACGCTCAAACCGCTGAACCGATTTTGCTGAAATTTGGTCTGGAGATACTTGGAGTCCCGGGAAAGATGTGCCTGAAGTTCCGAACGTTCAAGTGAACGAATTAGCTACAAAACAAAAACAACTTATCTTGTGTATCAAAATATAATATGCATCATAGTGAGATGAGGGGACACTTTTAGAGGGTGCAAATGTTATTTCTAACTCAAAAAATAGTCACCCCTAAAACCCACCCTTATAATTCCAAGTCGATTTTCTTCCACCCCACAGTGATTGAAAATTCTAAAAAAATTCATGCTAGTATATTTATAGATCCTACATACGATGGTACTATTTTCAACTTGCGGACTCACCCCTAAAACTTACCCTTAAAATTCAAAGTCGATTTTCTCCCACACCACAGTGATTGAAAATTCTAAAAAAATTCATGCTAGTATACTTATAGATCCTACATACGATGGTAATATTTTCAACTTGCGGACTCACCCCTAAAACTTACCCTTAAAATTCAAAGTCGATTTTCTACCATACCACAGTGATTGAAAATTCTAAAAAAATTCATACTAGTATACTTATAGATCCTACATACGATGGTAATATTTTCAACTTGCGGACTCACCCCTAAAACTTACCCTTAAAATTCAAAGTCGATTTTCTCCCACACCACAGTGATTGAAAATTCTAAAAAAATTCATGCTAGTATACTTATAGATCCTACATACGATGGTAATATTTTCAACTTGCGGACTCACCCCTAAAACTTACCCTTAAAATTCAAAGTCGATTTTCTACCATACCACAGTGATTGAAAATTCTAAAAAAATTCATGCTAGTATACTTATAGATCCTACATACGATGGTAATATTTTCAACTTGCGGACTCACCCCTAAAAATTACCCTTAAAATTCAAAGTCGATTTTCTCCCACACCACAGTGATTGAAAATTCTAAAAAAATTCATGCTAGTAGACTTACAGATTCTACATACCATGGTAATATTTTCAACTTGCGGACTCACCCCTAAAACTTACCCTTAAAATTCAAAGTCGATTTTCTCCCACACCACAGTGATTGAAAATTCTAAAAAAATTCATGCTAGTATATTTTAAGATCCTACATACGATGGTAATATTTTCAACTTGCGGACTCACCCCTAAAACTTACCCTTAAAATTCAAAGTCGATTTTCTCCCACACCACAGTGATTGAAAATTCTAAAAAAATTCATGCTAGTATATTTTAAGATCCTACATACGATGGTAATATTTTCAACTTGCGGACTCACCCCTAAAACTTACCCTTAAAATTCAAAGTCGATTTTCTACCATACCACAGTGATTGAAAATTCTAAAAAAATTCATACTAGTATACTTATAGATCCTACATACGATGGTAATATTTTCAACTTGCGGACTCACCCCTAAAACTTACCCTTAAAATTCAAAGTCGATTTTCTCCCACACCACAGTGATTGAAAATTCTAAAAAAATTCATGCTAGTATATTTTTAGATCCTACATACGATGGTAATATTTTCAACTTGCGGACTCACCCCTAAAACTTACCCTTAAAATTCAAAGTCGATTTTCTCCCACACCACAGTGATTGAAAATTCTAAAAAAATTCATGCTAGTATATTTTAAGATCCTACATACGATGGTAATATTTTCAACTTGCGGACTCACCCCTAAAACTTACCCTTAAAATTCAAAGTCGATTTTCTACCATACCACAGTGATTGAAAATTCTAAAAAAATTCATACTAGTATACTTATAGATCCTACATACGATGGTAATATTTTCAACTTGCGGACTCACCCCTAAAACTTACCCTTAAAATTCAAAGTCGATTTTCTCCCACACCACAGTGATTGAAAATTCTAAAAAAATTCATGCTAGTATACTTATAGATCCTACATACGATGGTAATATTTTCAACTTGCGGACTCACCCCTAAAACTTACCCTTAAAATTCAAAGTCGATTTTCTCCCACACCACAGTGATTGAAAATTCTAAAAAAATTCATGCTAGTATATTTTAAGATCCTACATACGATGGTAATATTTTCAACTTGCGGACTCAATCCTAAAACTTACCCTTAAAATTCAAAGTCGATTTTCTCCCACACCACAGTGATTGAAAATTCTAAAAAAATTCATGCTAGTATACTTATAGATCCTACATACGATGGTAATATTTTCAACTTGCGGACTCACCCCTAAAACTTACCCTTAAAATTCAAAGTCGATTTTCTACCATACCACAGTGATTGAAAATTCTAAAAAAAATCATGCTAGTATACTTATAGATCCTACATACGATGGTAATATTTTCAACTTGCGGACTCACCCCTAAAACTTACCCTTAAAATTCAAAGTCGATTTTCTACCATACCACAGTGATTGAAAATTCTAAAAAAATTCATGCTAGTATACTTATAGATCCTACATACGATGGTAATATTTTCAACTTGCGGACTCACCCCTAAAAATTACCCTTAAAATTCAAAGTCGACTTTCTCCCACACCACAGTGATTGAAAATTCTAAAAAAATTCATGCTAGTATATTTTAAGATCCTACATACGATGGTAATATTTTCAACTTGCGGACTCACCCCTAAAACTTACCCTTAAAATTCAAAGTCGATTTTCTCCCACACCACAGTGATTGAAAATTCTAAAAAAATTCATGCTAGTATACTTATAGATCCTACATACGATGGTAATATTTTCAACTTGCGGACTCACCCCTAAAAATTACCCTTAAAATTCAAAGTCGATTTTCTCCCACACCACAGTGATTGAAAATTCTAAAAAAATTCATGCTAGTAGACTTACAGATTCTACATACCATGGTAATATTTTCAACTTGCGGACTCACCCCTAAAACTTACCCTTAAAATTCAAAGTCGATTTTCTCCCACAACACAGTGATTGAAAATTCTAAAAAAATTCATGCTAGTATACTTATAGATCCTAAGTAAGGGTAAGTATTTTTAATACCAAAATTGGGTATTAATTTTTTTAGTTTATGGTAGACTTTTACATGGAACTGCCCTGTTATCTATTATTGACAAATATTTTTAACTATAAGGCATCTATTATTTAAACTTATATTATTACTTCCAATGAAATAAAATACGAAAAAGATGACTGATAAATGTATACTTACCGAATGACACAGAGATCCATTAGCAATCGATGAAAACGACACACTGTCGATGTTTTCTATATCTTTAATTAGTGTAGGTATTACTTCTGCGAGAAAAACATTTTTTGCTGTGGGTTATTTTAAATAAATTAAACCAAGTAAAAAACCACAATGTCTCGAAATATCTCAAAGCGTTACGTCACAGATGGTCGAGCTTGAATGTAGTCGTGGAAAGTTCCATAAATTTTGAATTTTAAGGGTAAGTTTTAGGGGTGAGTCCGCAAGTTGAAAATATTGCCATGGTATGTAGAATCTGTAAGTCTACTAGCATGAATTTTTTTAGAATTTTCAATCACTGTGGTGTGGGAGAAAATCGACTTTGAATTTTAAGGGTAATTTTTAGGGGTGAGTCCGCAAGTTGAAAATATTACCATCGTATGTAGGATCTATAAGTATACTAGCATGAATTTTTTTAGAATTTTCAATCACTGTGGTATGGTAGAAAATCGACTTTGAATTTTAAGGGTAAGTTTTAGGGGTGAGTCCGCAAGTTGAAAATATTACCATCGTATGTAGGATCTATAAGTATACTAGCATGAATTTTTTTAGAATTTTCAATCACTGTGGTGTGGGAGAAAATCGACTTTGAATTTTAAGGGTAATTTTTAGGGGTGAGTCCGCAAGTTGAAAATATTACCATCGTATGTAGGATCTTAAAATATACTAGCATGAATTTTTTTAGAATTTTCAATCACTGTGGTGTGGGAGAAAATCGACTTTGAATTTTAAGGGTAATTTTTAGGGGTGAGTCCGCAAGTTGAAAATATTACCATCGCATGTAGGATCTATAAGTATACTAGCATGAATTTTTTTAGAATTTTCAATCACTGTGGTATGGTAGAAAATCGACTTTGAATTTTAAGGGTAAGTTTTAGGGGTGAGTCCGCAAGTTGAAAATATTACCATCGTATGTAGGATCTTAAAATATACTAGCATGAATTTTTTTAGAATTTTCAATCACTGTGGTGTGGGAGAAAATCGACTTTGAATTTTAAGGGTAAGTTTTAGGGGTGAGTCCGCAAGTTGAAAATATTACCATCGTATGTAGGATCTATAAGTATACTAGCATGATTTTTTTTAGAATTTTCAATCACTGTGGTGTGGGAGAAAATCGACTTTGAATTTTAAGGGTAAGTTTTAGGGGTGAGTCCGCAAGTTGAAAATATTACCATCGTATGTAGGATCTATAAGTATACTAGCATGAATTTTTTTAGAATTTTCAATCACTGTGGTATGGTAGAAAATCGACTTTGAATTTTAAGGGTAAGTTTTAGGAGTGAGTCCGCAAGTTGAAAATATTACCATCGTATGTAGGATCTATAAGTTTACTAGCATGAATTTTTTTAGAATTTTCAATCACTGTGGTGTGGGAGAAAATCGACTTTGAATTTTAAGGGTAAGTTTTAGGGGTGAGTCCGCAAGTTGAAAATATTACCATCGTATGTAGGATCTTAAAATATACTAACATGAATTTTTTTAGAATTTTCAATCACTGTGGTGTGGGAGAAAATCGACTTTGAATTTTAAGGGTAATTTTTAGGGGTGAGTCCGCAAGTTGAAAATATTACCATCGTATGTAGGATCTATAAATATACTAGCATGAATTTTTTTAGAATTTTCAATCACTGTGGGGTGGAAGAAAATCGACTTGGAATTATAAGGGTGGGTTTTAGGGGTGACTATTTTTTGAGTTAGAAATAACATTTGCACCCTCTAAAAGTGTACCCTTATCTCACTATGATGCATATTATATTTTGATACACAAGATAAGTTGTTTTTGTTTTGTAGCTAATTCGTTCACTTGAACGTTCGGAACTTCAGGCACATCGGGAAAGGACATAGGATACTTTTTATCCCGGTAAAATTTACAGTTCCTGCGCGATTAACGAATTTTGGCGCAACGGAGTTGCGGGCGTCAACTAGTTTTAAATAAGTTTCTTTAAATAAATATATGTATTAAGAAAAACTACTACACACGCAGCCAACTTCATACCTGTCACCGGGCCCCCAGCGGCGGCGCACGGCGGCGTCGTAGTGGTGCCGCAGCACGAGGAAGTCGATGACGTCTGGCATGTCGTGGTAGCGCACGCTGAGCGCTCGCCCACCGGCCCGCGACAACTTCAGGCAAACCACGCGCGGCGGCTTTATCACGTACTTCATGCCGATCACTTGCACCTGCTCGCATTCCTGGAGGATAATAACTTTATGTCACACACTTAAGACCGATATCATACTAGCGGTTGGTTGGCTTTTGGGGTGGAGCGGGCGTGCACCGAATACGTCACGGACACATGGCGGATATGTCGCAGCCGACTGGTTTAAATAGCCGTTCTATCAAACAGCTAGCCCTTTGACTGAACAACGCCATTCAATCACACGTCTAGCTTTTGTATTGAATATTTTAGTCGCTCAAAACGTTCAACACTACAGCTGATTCAAAAGCCGCCGTCTAATTGAAGTAGTTCAGCGCGCACCGCTGCGGCGCTAGGTGCGTTTTATTTACAATATGGCGACAAATAGCAGGTGTTTGCTGGTGTTTGTGGTTGTTTTTCGGAAAGAAAGTAGTTAATAAAAGTTACAAGTGTTATTAAAGAGACAAAAATTGTAGAGGCACATACGAGTGAATCAAAATTTCAACAAATATTCGAGGAGAAATTACGGGATTATGAAATGGATTGACGCAGCCCACCGGAAAGGGGGGTGTTCGGGGGGCACAGCCCCCCGTCAAAACAAAAACAAACACAATCCAGAAAGTCCAAAAGTTGGTTAGGTTAGGTTAGAACTTAGACCACAACACAGAGGGAGCCGAGCGAGCGTAGCGAGCGTGCTGCGGCAGCAGCCGGCGACCGTCATCAAACAAAAGGGGGGCTCAACAAACACAATCCAGAAAGTCCAAAAGTAGGTTAGGTTGGAACTGTGACTGTGCTACGGGCTACGGCAGCAGCCGGCGACCGCCGCAAAACACGCCTGAGAATTTTTTATTTTAACTTATTGCATTAAACTTTTGGTCACCCCTTAAACTTAATCCGAGAATAATCTTTCAATAAAATGCAAAAAGTTTTCCTATTCTCTCAAATTACATATTAAGCTAATGGTCGCCCTAGTTAATTTGCCATTAAACCAGTAGGCTAAGACCCAAATTCACCAACCTTTGTTTGTTAAATCCTAACGAGGCATTACTTAATGGAGCTTAGAAAATTAAACAGACTGTTAAAATACTTATGTCCCACAGTAAAAATTTAACAGCGGATTAGTAAATGCAATGTTAAGTAAACAACGAGTGAACAACTATCAATTCGTTCATTCTTGTTATAAGGCGACGAAATTGCAATGTACAAGATTAATACGACATGTTTGCTGCAATATGTCACTTTCTACCATAGTAGTATAATAGTAGATAATGCGACCAAATTAAAATATCACTGATCGCATACATTTGTTACGCTATAATAGTTCTTCTTAATTTATCAGGTTAATAATTATTATCTGCCAAGCTGAAAACATGAATCATAATACAAACTCTTATTTACATATTTCGGTTTGGTAATTTTGATACAAGTTAGTATATTTGCAATGTCAAGGAAAATCCGAAGGCTGAATTTTTGGCAAAGTGAAAATAAATAATTATTCATAACTATGAAAATAATTAATAATAAGAACGTAGCGGAAACATGGCGGAAAGAATCAAAAGTCAAAACAGATTCTTTTATTGATAATGTATATTATTGTCTTTGAAAGTTGTTATTTTGACTCATATAACAGCCTGTTAAATATTTAACGGACCTCCATAGCAGGAATTAAATTTAACACCGTGTTAGGTGATTTAACATGACATTAGGGCATGGTGGAACGCTCGATAGCTCTAACAGGCCATTAACTGATTTAACAAGCCATTATTTATTTAACATTGCTTGATGAAACTGGGTCTAAGCGTCGTCTAGCTGTAGTGTTGGACGTTGTAGTCAACAAGTCGGCTAAACGACGTATAGCTGTGTGATTGAATGGCGTTGTTCAGTCAAAGGGCTAGCTGTTTGATTGAACGGCTATTTAAACCAGTCGGCTGCGACAGATACGCAACGTTATCATCGCATTTTAGTAGAGAGTTTTCAAAGCATAGAACGTTGTGCTGTTGTGCATTCTTTGCACGTCCGTGACGTTTTTGCTGTGTGTCCGTCTTGTCCCGAAGCCGCTCACCAACTGCTAGTGTGATAAGTAAATAGTCAACTACATATATTATATGAACTTTAAAATATCGACTTTGACACAATTTTAAATAATTGTAGTTTATTGGTTTTTATAAAAATTTGTCAATGGTATACTCACTCGTATGTGATCTCGTTCCCAGGGCTTATCTCGAGGATTCACCTTGTACACGTCTTTCTCAGCAACTGCTTCAAAATACCTTTGGTGCCCCTAAAGACAAAAAGCAATAAATATTTACTTAATAAAGTTACGCAAATTCAAAGACTCAGAATTATATAAAGTAATAAGCTATTATGTGTGGAAAACAATTATAAATATTATGTAAAAAATAATTTCAATACCTTAAATTTAACCCGACCCTTTATTTTATTATTTAACCCGACAACTAGTAAAGCAAGGCTAAAAGTGTAAATTTTTTAAGCGATTTAGAAATAAAAATATTTATCATAAAGTCGTCAAAACAAAAATTATACAAGTCGAAAATCCTTCAAATATCTCACCAGTCTAAAGTATAGTAGGTGGTCGCCCATCTGCGGATGATAGGGCGCCTTCCTCGGCGACACGGCCGTCAGCCACTCGCCGACGCGGTACACCTCCGGCAGCTCCGCAGGAGCCGGACCGGCGATACCGGATGGACCGGCGGTGCCGGACGTACCGGCAGCCGGACCGGTGGTGCCGGATGTACCGGCAGTCGGCCCAGCCGCGCCCGCACGCTTGGCGTTTGCCGCACTTGGACTATATCTATGTGTGAGAAAGAAGATTGTAATTAATATATAGGTAATAGTGTAGACTCCGAGATATTTAATGATTACTTAACTTTAATTTTGTGAAAAGTTAGTCGGAAAATGTTTGGACAGTATGTCGAAAACTTCATTAAAGTTAGGAAACAGAACAATGTGCAATATGGACATTTTACAACATAAACATAACCAAGTATGTTGCAGACCTAATCAGCGTGCATAATTTAAGCACCACTTTATTTAGCGTCACATATAGACGCTACTAGTATCATTAAACTATCACGTGTAAAAATAAGACATAATATTCATCAAGGTGCTTTCTGACTCCCTCAGACCCTCACCGGGAGCATTCGCTTGTAATGTAACGTTATAGAGTCGAGCATTACATCAGTGAAGGAGGAGAACCGAGCATTACAATGCGCACCTTCACAACCTATAATTTGACATTACACGCGAATGCTCGTCAGTCAGGGAGTTAGTATTGTCAATTGTAATGTAATGCTCAAAGTCGAATCTATAATGTTACAATACACGCGAATGCTCCCGGTGAGGAAGCACCTTAGTACATTTTTACATGTTTACCCTCTAAATAAAGAATGTTAATTTTACCTATTTCTGGGTGCGGGTCGTCTGCGTGCGCGCGCCGGCGGCTGCAGCGCCGCGCCCGCCTCCCAGTCCGAGTACGCCGACGACGCCGACTGCTTACCGCCGCTGGCCGACGAACTGCTGATGTTTTAATTTTATTATTTTTTATTTTCTGATGTGACTTAATTTAAATTATATTTTCTAATAAAGATATTTAGTTACAGACCGTAAGATTATATGTAACTCGAGAGAGAGAACCTATCTCCCCATCTTCGTGCTTATGGCGTACACTCACCTGTCAGAATCAGAGTCTGAGATGTAGACGCTGGAGCGCTGCGAGCGCGTAGATCTCGTGTACCGCTCGGAGCGCGTGGAGCGGGACGACTGCGAGCCCGACAGCCGCACCGACTCGTCCGAGGTGTCGCTCGACCCGCTCTCCTCCGCCTCCACTATCTCCTCCTCTACGCGCGGCGCCTGAGAATATAATTATTAGTTCATAAATCCCTACTACAATGGGTGTGCGTCTGTCTTCACGCCTAAGCCAAAGAACCAATTTAGTAAAAAAAATTTATGTACATAATTTTGAGCTCCAGGAAATGACATAGGATAATTTACAATACAAAAACGTACGACGCTCGCGACACAAGCGAAACTCGGCGTAACGAAGTTGCAGACTATATCTAGTCTGTTCATAATTAATGTGTTATGTATATTTATTATTTTTTATTTTGGGATTCTCACCGTTTGTCTCGGTGCGGGTCTCGCTTCACGGGGGGCGCGGGCCGCGTGCGCCGGGCGGGGTCTCCTGCCGGGGCGGCGGCGGGCGGGGTCGTTCGCCCCGGCCGTGCTGATCATGACCGGCCGCCGCCGCATCTCGCGCCTGTACCAGCTCAGCTCCAGCTCGTGGAGCTCCGCCGCCGCCTTCTCTATGTGATCCCGCACCGACTGCGGCAGTTGGGGCACCACCGGCCGCGTGCTTAGGGGCAGGTCCAGCGCCTGCCACGCCCCCGCCGTGTGCCGCACCCCCTCCCCCCGCCACACCCCGCCGCCGTGGGCCGGGGGCGTCGCCGGCTCGTTCGCTAGCGCCTCTATCATCGCGTCCAATCTGCTCCGCGCAGCGGGCATCAATTGATCCAGAGCCAAGTTCTCTCGTCCCGGAACGAGCCTCTGGTACTCCGGTTCGTGGGGCGCCCCCTCCACGTCCACTAGGAACGGCGGAGGCATCAGATGCGGGGGCAACTCCGTTTGCTCGTCCAACGCACCTCCGAGAGCATCGCGAACTGTGAGTAGAATAAAGTTATCTTGTTAGATGGTCCTACTAGATACTAAAACTTGCAACCTGCAATACAACTGGACAATCGACATACCTAGGGGCCGATAGTCTGTGTGGAAAAATAGCTCCGTGGGGAGTCGAGCTAGCAGAGGATGTCCGGCCCCGAGCCCCAGCAGCAGCAGGTGACCGTGGGAATCGGCAGCGGCGAGGTGCCCGGCGCCCCCCCACTTCGCGTCAAATATCGCGCCCTCGCCCTGCCCCTCGATCAGATTGTGAAACCTCGCCAGCTCCTCCCCGGTTAGAGCGTCCCATACTAGCAACAGGCCATCGTGTCCCGCTGACAGCAGTACTCCAGGCAGAATTGGGTGAGCCTCCAAAACATACGCCTCGTCCTTGTGGCCGGACAGCGAACGCAATTGGGTCGCAGTGCGAGAACTCCAAACCTGTGACAAAATGGCACTTTAATTCTTTCTCCCTTGTCGCCAGAGATATTAGTATAATGTGTATGATATGTGTTACTGAAACAGAATATGTGTTGCATAAAATAAATCTTACTCGCACTGTGTGGTCAGATACAGCAGTCATTATGTATTCATCACTGCAATCCCAACACACCATGGTCACCTAAAAAAAATAAACAACTTAAAATAATTATATTGTTTTCTTTACAAAATTAAACTCTTTATTGTCATCAGTCATCACTCATCACCATTCACCACACTTAGAATAAAGTTGTTGATGCTCTTGTTAAATGTTAGAAAATACACAACAGTCTTTTTTCTTTTTAATTTCTTAGTTAGTTCTTTTTAATTCGAAAAAAATATTACCTTCAGTTTTTTGCTGGTATCCTCAGTAGTCGCTTTAAGGAGAGTGTGTCTCCATTGCGTTGCGTGTAACTGCCACAGAGCAGCCGTTCCGTCTTTACTTCCCGACACGAATCGCAAGCCTCTCCTCGCCCAGGCTAAGGAATCCACTGCGTCGGTGTGGACTGCCGCTTCTAACACTCTCTTTGGGCCACCCGCGCCGCCGACGCCCGCAGCATAAACCCTGACATGTTGATCCGCACTGCCCGCCGCAAGAAATGCGCCTCCGGCCGACCATGCGGCACAGATCATGTGGCACGCTCCCGGCCGCATCCTCTCCACATACTGTACAGGCTGAGATAGGAACTGTCCGTCGGCGGCGCACGTCCAAAACGCGACCGAACCATCTGTAGACGTGGAGGCCAAAAGGCGAACGTGCGAACCTCCGCCCAAAGGTGACCAGTGAACAGATGTGATTGTGCCCGCATGAGCCGAGAGCACTGCCTTCGGCGCCCCAGTTTTCAGGCACCACACTCGCACCAGTCTCTCAACAGAACCGCACGCTAATAGAGCTCCATCTGACGATGCGCAGACGTCTGTTATCTCTGCCCCCGCCCCTCGCAGTGTGGCCAGCGGTCTCCCATCCATAGCACTCCATACTTTAACGAGTAAGTCATCGGCGCCAGTGACTGCGTATCTTCCGGTACAATCGAACACCAAGCAGTAAACGGCTGATAAATGTCCGAGTGTCCTTCTTTGCAACTGCAGGCCTTTGAGTATTCTTCTGGGAAATGGTTTGGGTGCGGTGGCCAATGCGTAGCCGTTACCAGCGCCGCCATAGCCGCCTCCGAGCTCGCGAGCTAACAACCTTCTCACTGTAACAAAAAGACATTGAGAGTGTTAAGAATTAAGATGTGACTAGATCGGATTCGGAAGTGTAGCCCAAAAAATGGAATGGATATTAACTAGGATCATTAGTTTTTACATTACATACATTACTACTTTACATATTTTGCAATGTATATTTATTTATTTCATTAGTCTGAAATAACTCACCCAGTGTATGGTCTTCTTTAAATGATGCATACTCAGGCTTGTTCCTTACAAGAGATTCACTGAGTAGTGACAGTCTAGCACTAAGCTTTTGCCGCTCCGTTTGTTGCTGTTCATTGTTAATGTCCGGAGCAACAGCCCGGGACTGAGCCAAACGTAATGCCTGCTCACACACAGCCAATAACCTTTTTGAAGATACATCTGAATATTGAGAGTCCTGTGTAAACGTAAAAAAAAAGAATCATAATTTAAATTTACATTAAGAACACCGTGAGTCCCGACCTGTCATGCCTCTGCTCCATCTGCGTGTTTAGGCGTTAACTAGCACGGTAATCAGGATGGTGTATATTATATATGTAGCCAACGTTTTAACGTGTTTTAACGTCACTACTAATGTCATTAAACGCTAAGCGATAGCTCGGGTGTCGGTTTTTTGAACACATCAAAGGAAATTCTCGCGCAGTGTAATGCGCTAGACTCTAGAGTCTAGAGGATATTGGCTACATTAATGCCGGCTCATTCCGCACAACGTATGCGAAGAGGAACGACGTATTTGCTTTATTTTGATGCGAAAGAAATACGACAATGGAGTGGTCCATTGAGAAAGCGTTGGAATTTTTAGAATTGCCTTATTCAATTATTTTTTTTGTTTGGCATCAAGTTAAGGTTAACGCTAACGTAGGTGGAGCAGGAGCATTAGGTTAAAACTGGTATTAAAATAATTCTATCAGTTCACTCCCTGGTTTGAATTTTGGAAAAAATACAGGCAAATTAGTAACATTACATTAAATTTGAAAATATCAAAAGTTCAAGAAAACATCATATTATATCAATACATCGACAAGACATCGACGACCTCTAGTTTAATAAATGAATGCTCAATTCGAAAGCAGAAATTATGACTACAGAACTTTGTTTGAACTAGTTAGGAGATAAACATACCAAAAGTTATGGCTAGGCAATGATTAGAAATAGATACAAAGTGAAAAAGACAAAGTTGTAGAGAATTTTATTAGCTTTAATTTTATTACAATAAAATTTCGTACGAAAAACTGTTTTCGAAAATTAGTAAAAAAAAAACAAAAAATGGGTCTTTCTTTTCCCCCCTCCCTTCCGGCTCACCTCGGAGGGGTCAGGACTTTTAGTAGAGTTTATCTCCTAACTAGGCCAAACAAAGTTCCGTAGTCATAATTTCTGCTTTCGACTTTTCCAACCAGAATCATTCTGTAGGAACTGGGAATGTACCGGAGGTAGAGCATGGGGTCTCCTAGTCATTTGCACAAGCGTGGCTTCGGCCCTCACCTGTCAACACAAGCGCATCGAAGAATACCACCGGTCTTCGGGGGGGAGTGATGTGGCGGTACCCACAATTCGCCTAACATTCTGCATCGCGCTATCGAAGTTTTCTAAATGTGTCGGTATAATATAATATACGACAGCTGAAATGTATCACGTGAGCTTCGGCCTGACCGAGCATAACATCTCGCTCGCTCGGTGGGAAGATCTTCCTTTGTGACCACTACGCTTATTCCCAAAATTCGTTTACCAGGCTACTCCGTGGCTCAATGGTTAACCTTCAAGAGGTCGGAACAATACTATTGCAATCGATCACTATACATGACACCATTGTTTGTGACATTCATGACACCCAGCAATCGATTGTTGCTTGCTATTTTTACGTGATAAGGATCATTTTTTCTGCCCTTGTTCACACAAGATAAGGTACTTTGAGACTTGAGTCACCGGATTTTATAACTAAGTTTTTACTAAAAATACATTTAATTTTCTAAGTGAATTGATTACTTTTAAAAAGAGTAATAATTAATTTTTTTTAAATAATAAAGAATTTTTAATGAAAAGTGCTTCGTTTCCCAAATTCACCTAAGACGTCTTTTAGGTTACGCGCGACCACGGCCGTCACAAAATAGCGCGCGCCCGCTTGAAGGTTAAGAGTGTCTGGCACTGGCAGCTCAAGCCGGGGTCGCGGGTTCGAATCCCGCCGACGGAATACAAAAAGTTTTCAATGTTCCTGTAGGCCTACTACGAAACCGTTTTGAGACTCAAACAATCGGGCGATAATGCCGCGTCCTGCTCTAACAACGTCATTTCACGTTTGTAAGAGTAGGACGCAACATTCTCGTACGATTGTTTGAGTCTCAAAACGGTTTCGTGGTACAAGCCCTGTGTTATGGATGTGTATAAATATGTATGTGTATGATATAATAAAAATCTCATTACTATAAGACAAAACGAGCTCATCAGGAAAATTAGGGCATCTGACAAAGCTGGTGCCTATCTATTCAGACCTAATATAAAATATTTCATTTTTGTCTTTGATTGAACTTAGCCCATTTCTTTATTTAACAAGTTACGAGATGACGCCCGCAGCTCCGTTGCGCCAAAATTCGTTCATCGCGCAGGAATCGTCCATTTTACCAAGATAAAAAGTATCATTTGTCCTTTTTCAAAATTTCAAAATTTTTATTTGCAACCAAGTACATATATAAATCAACATACTTTGACGAAATATACAACTTATGCCTTGTTTGGGCACTTGCAAAACAATTACAAAATTATAATTTTAATAATTATTATTCAAGTAAGTATATTCTTATTTTTATGGTTTCCTGAGACTCAAGGTATCTCCGTACCAAATTTCTGCACTTTTTGCATTTATAATAATATTATTATTAGTATGGATATTATCTGCTGTTCACGTTTGCGTAAATTTAAATTGTGGCGCGATTTCATTCGCAAATTTTCGTAAGGATTGAAACCAATAGCGAGCAAGGAAAACAGCCGTCGTTTATTAGAAAGAGACGGACTGTAATTAGGTACAAATCTACTGTACGTAAAAAAGAGAAGGAAGATCACGACTTACGTGAGCAGACAAAATGCCTTGAATGATATTTCACTTTTTACGAAAATTGTAAAAATCTTTAAATTAATCAATAAAGTAGCAATTTCATATTATTTACGACATTTTGTCTAATATAGAAGTTCATAATAACAACATTTAAAATTAGAAATATTTTGGAATAAATTTGTTATTTCATGTTCTCTCGTCGCATTTTCAGCATGAAAAACGTAAATAAACACAATATTTCGCGCTAGTATTAAACTTACCAATTCACTGTAAGCTTGCGGATGTTCGTTGCCTTCCCAATCAAGCCGTCTGGGCAGCACCTGCACAGTGAAAATTAAACAAATCCTTATCAAAAAAACTTTCCTGAAAGTTTCACTGTCACTCGCACGTGTTTCCGCGATCAAAACAACAATAAGCTCTAAGCCCGGTACTAGGAAAGCTCCAACTTACCTCTACGCTGTCCAACTCTTTCAGCAAAGTCTGTAAAAAAATAGCCACATGAGCATTTTAAAATGTTAAAAATATTGACAAATTGTTGTTTTTTTATATTTACCTTAGCAGTTTCCTTAAGAGGTCCCCCAGAAAGAAATTTCGCTATCAGAAAGTAGAGTTCTGAAACCGGGAAAGCTTCTGTTAAAACGACCTCGCACATAGGACACTCGCAATATATGCCTCAATTTTCGCACATAGCACTTACCTGGAGCCACATTGAGCTCCTCGTTATGGTCCTCCATGTCCACTTTTACTTATCAGGCTTTAAAAACAATGATTTTACATCTCAAACACTGGTAAACTCCTAAAAACATCTCAAGTCGAACATTACATTGTTGACGAAAGATAATGCACCTCTCGCTATAATAGCAAAATGGCGTTAGCTGTCATGATAAAACAGCACATCACACAGATATGTCAAAACTAGACACAAATGACACAATCCTTGTTAGTTTCAACAATAACCGCTAGATGGCTTTATAGTACCAAAATTCAATAATTTATTTTTAAAGCATTTTTAACGTGTTTGGTATCGCAATAACTATAGGAATTGTACCAAGTCCTGCCTCCGAGCCATTTTTGTAATTGTGTGCCATCTATTTTGATTTTTGTTTTGGACTTTGGGGCAACAAGCTAGATGCTGTTGATAATAATATTATGACTCATGCTAGCATAGTCGCCCATAAAAAGGATTAACTGTCATCATATTTATTTATTATTTGTCAACGTCAAAAGCAAAACTGTCAATCGCCCAATTTTGCTCAAATCTCAAGTTTGCTAAATGGTTAGAATTCTTGAGTTTCGTTTTCTAAAAATCAAAACCAATATGAAATCAAAGTTTTGAGACTAACATTAATTTAGGACTTACGAGGAAAACAGTACATGGTTACTATTTAGTTAAAAACTTAGACGACAGTTACCTGTGTAATGAAAAGTGTTTTCAGCAGTAGGGTGGGAATTAAAAGAAAATATAATGTTAATTAATCCAATTTCTAAATAGTGGTTTACTTCTAATATTATATAAATAAGGTAAATATTTTTTGCTTTCAAATCCATTTCATTCTGATTCGTACTGTATCTATTTTTATTAAACCAACATCATATTTTGTGTGGTATTTCTTTCACATCGAGTTTATATAGAGTTAACAGATATTTTCTTACGATATTCCTTACAAATCAAGTACCTATTATTAACATAATATTTGCTTTATATACTAAATAAAATGTTTGACTTTATACATTTTAACCTTTATTATTCTTTTATCTTTTTCAAAAATATTTCTATTTCAGACTTAGGATCATGTCTGGTACAGTAGCAAGTGGTGCAGGCAGCTCGGGCTCGGGAGGTGCAAGTGGAACTGCCAGTGCTGGACCTTCCTCAACTACAGCACTAGGGGGTCTCGGGGGATCCCTAGAAGATAAGGATTGTGATCTCCTTTGTCCTGTATGCTTTGAACTAATCGATGAAGCCTATGTGACTCGATGTGGACATTCGTTCTGCTACACGTGTATTGCTAAATCAGTCGAGCTTCATAGGAGGTGTCCCAAATGTGGAGCCGCTCTGGGTGGCAGGGATCATTACTTTCCTAATTTTCTGCTCAATGAATTGGTGGCAAGACGCAGAATGAGAGTTCGTCCGAGTGGTCCCCCAACCGTTCCAAATGCACAAAATTCACATCAGGATGCAGAAAGACTGAGAACACTCCTTGCCAATGAAGCTCGGCATCTAGCATTATCGGATGTGGAGGGAATGTTAGATGTACTCACACGCAGAAAGAGACTGTTGGAAGCAGAATCGGCTGCGGCCCATCATAGATTGCTCTATGAGTTTCTGTCCCAACTACTCCGAAATAGGACACATCAATTGGAACAATTGACAAGAGAAGCTGCTTTAGTAAAAAAGGTGAGATGTCTATAAATAAAATTATTTTCCGTTATTTGTACTGCATTAATAATATTAATAGTTATTATATTGTGTCATATTAATTTTTCTAGGCATTTTTCAATAATATTATAACTTTCTTAAAAAATATACAAGGTGTAATAAAACAAGGTGTTAAAATAAGGGTCGTGTATGTGTTCTTTATATTGAGAATATTGTGATTGATGATTTGTATATGCAAGCTCTCCAGCTTCATTAATTTTCCCACCCAAAGTTGAAAGTAAGTTACTCTTTGAGCGCTGCTACTTTCACAGCAAACTGTACATAGGGGACTCATACACACCCTAAAGTATTATCACTTAGTTTTGTTACAGCCTGTAAAAACCCACTCTTTTACAAAGAAACATAACCTGCTTTTCAAGTCAGGTAAAGCTATGCTCAGCACTAAGCTCTGCAGGATGTGCGTAATTTTGTTTGGAATTCAAGCATTGAGTAAACACAAACTTAATAAACCTAATATGTGTTTGACATTAGGACATGGAGCATGTAGCGGGGGTGCTGCGCGACCTCCGCCCCGGGGATGGCTCGTCCTTGTCCCCCGCCGACTCTAACGCTCCCACTGACGGCCCCAGGGATCTCGGAGAACTGCCAGAAGCGCCACGTAAGTGTAACTACATAAAGATATGCATCTATATTCTATAGTATATTTGCGTTAAAAAAGTAAAGCTTTTTGGACAAATAAACATGCACACAGTGAGTTTGGTCCACAGCCTAGCCATAGTAAAAGGAGGGGAAGTAGGATAACTCCGACCCAATCCGCGATATAATTACCTACTGTCTTAGGGTTGTCAATTTTAGGCGGCGGGGTGGTGTGGGAGCGGCCGTCCGCGCTTCGTTCGCGCAACCGCATGTACAGCGGCAACGTCGCGGTCTCCCGAGTCCTGACTTTTAATAAAAAGTAAATCTTTACTGTGCATATTTTGTGCATATTTCGGCCATTTTTCGTGCATATTTGCATGCAAGTTTCGGCACTTTGATCGTGCACATAATCCGATGTCTAAATAAAATTATAAAAATACCCTGTAAAACAACATTAAAAACTAACGCGTGTCTCTATAAAACTATAAAGTATAAACAAATCTGTTGTTATGATTCGAACTTTACTTTATGTGTACTTATATTGTGATTTACAATTAGTCAATTACTTATTTTTAATTACGATTTAAAATAAGTAATTGACTGTAAGTAGTTAATATATGGTCTACAACACAGAGAAATCGGCAAATTGCTATTACGTAAACAAAGCAATTACGGCAAATTAGTTGACGGATCAAAAGTACATAAAACATTATCTTATTTATACTATGTTCTAGATCTACCTACCTACCTACTTCCTTTGTGTGATAGAAAACTAATACAATAAAAAAGAAGTAAGTAGGTATCTGATCATCAAGTAAAAATTATTATATTATGCTAGAATAAGTCAGTAGTACTGACCTTTCCTGTTCAACAGGTAATTTAAACAAAGACAATTCTGGAATTGTTGCATTACTATTAAAACACCCAAACACACAGCAATATCTATTACTCATGCGATTATGATCGGACATTTTTGATTCGTTTAGCCGTGGCGCGGCGCGAGCGTGCAGCGTAAAGTGTTAGCCCCGACTGTTTATGCCGAAATATTGTCCGAGATTTTGTTGTGTGCCGTGTGGCGACGCATTGATACTATGGCGCACACATACAAGCCGCGCGCGGTGCCTTTGTATGAAGATAACTTACTTCCCCTCCTTTTACTATGGCCTAGCTGTAGTGGTTAGTGATCTTCTGTATCAAATCGTGTTTACCATCATGTCTTAAAAAAATATTATAATGATTATATTGTGTAATATGTAATATAATATATAGTATTTTTGTGTCTTTTCAGGTAGCCCTAGCCAAGAAGAGGAGGAAAGTTTCGCGGGTGCGGGTACGGCGACGTCTGGGGACGCCCAGGCTGCACGCTGGAGGCGACTGGCTGCTCACTTTGATGATTTTGTACAGGTATATTCGATTTTTTTTTTCTGATATGAGCCTATTGTATTATTTGTGTATTTTTTATTTCACTTCAGACAAGTTTTTTGTACATTAAACAAAAGTATTTTTTTTATTTTTAGTGCTACTTTGCGCATCGCGCTGACGAACTGTACTTTCCGGGTTCCGGTGCGGTGACGCCAGCTGTGGCCTCCTCCGGAGACGACCTCGTGCCGCAACAGCAGCCGCCGACCGGCGACCAACAGGCGCCCGAGGTGCAGACCAACCCGGATCCCGGCTTTGGGGGACTCGAAGCTTTCAGGGAGGACCTGGCTGCCTTCACCAGGTACCGAGCGTTGAGGCCCCTAGCGACGCTGTCCTACTGCAACGATGCGATCAACTACAGCACAATAGTGTCCACGATAGAGTTCGACAAGGACGACGAATTTTTCGCGATAGCGGGCGTGACCAAGCGAATCAAGGTATTCGAATTCGAGTCGGTGATACGCGACGCCGTGGACGTGCACTACCCGTGCGCGGAAATGCAGTGCTCGCACAAGATCTCGTGCGTGTCGTGGAACGCGTACCACAAGCACGTGCTGGCGTCGGCGGACTACGAGGGCACGGTGGGTGTGTGGGACGCAGCCACGGGCGTGCGGACGCGCGCGCTGCATGAGCACGATAAGCGCTGCTGGTCGGTGCACTTCAACCGCGCCGACGTGCGCCTGCTGGCGTCCGGGTCCGACGACGCGCGCGTCAAGCTGTGGTCGCTCAACGCCGAGCGCTCCGTGGCCACGCTGGAGGCCAAGTTCAACGTGTGCTGCGTGCGCTTCAACCCGCGCTCCTCCTGCCACCTGGCGTTCGGATCGGCGGACCATTGCGTGCACTACTACGACCTGCGGGCGCCGCGCGCGCCCCTGGCGGTGTTCCGCGACCACCGCAAGGCGGTGTCGTACGTGCAGTGGCTGGACGCGCGCTCGCTGGTGTCGGCGTCGACGGACTCGCAGCTGAAGCTGTGGCGGGTGGAGTCGCCGCGTTGCGTGCGCTCGTTCACGGGGCACACGAACGAGAAAAACTTCGTGGGGCTGGCGACGGACGGGCGGTACGTGGCGTGCGGCTCGGAGAACAACGCCCTGTACGTGTACTACGCGGGGCTGTCGCGGCCGCTGCTGAGCTATCGATTCGAAGCGGTGCGCGGGTTTCTGGAGCGCGCGGGGCGGGACGAGGAGCCCAGCGAGTTCGTGTCGGCGGTGTGCTGGCGCCGCGCCGCCGATCGCCCCGTGCTGCTCGCCGCCAACTCGCAGGGCACCATCAAGGTCCTGGAGCTCGTCTAAACGTTTATCGTTCGGGTCCTCGCAATCGACTGGTCTAAGTGTCGAGTGATAGTTATGGGATTTTAGAATAAACTTTTTGACGCTTACCAGAGGATTGTGAAGAAGAACCTAAATACCGTCCGCCCGATCGCGCCCGGGTCGATCTTGTCGTGTACCTACCCATCGTAGTTTGTGACTGTGACGCGCTGTTTTTATATCGATAACGGCGAGCGAGCTTTGAGAGTAAATATTACTTTAAAAATATATTACTGACCTTTAAGTATTAAGTACCGACATTGTAATGATTATGAAGTATGCCTTTTGCTGTAAAGATTCGAATGTCTCCAACCTATAATATTTCATTGTAAGTATAGTTAAAGTAGGTGGCTAATTGGTGGTAAACTCAAAACCGATGCATTTATTAACTTTAAGATGAAAGTCAGAAGAAAATTTATGCGATAATAACTTTGTCCAATATTTTAGTACTGAATACATTACATACATTGTTAATAATAATTGTCAATAGGTTCATTATTATTTTACTCGCTAAGAGTGAGTTCTTCATGTAACAGCTCAATAATTTTTCATGGCGAATAAAATAAAAATCGTCTGATCTCAGTGTAACTGGTGTGGAGAAGTAAAAGCGAATAAATTAAAAACCTTAAAAAACTCAACTAAAAAATATGGTGCCAGTAACATTTTTTATTTGTAATTTTATTGTACCGTCCATAACATTTATCACACATATTTATTCCTCTATGATCACACGTTAAATTATTTACAGTGTGTCTGTTAACCTCTGAGTGCCATAAAGTCCAGAGTATATGACTATGTATTATTCAATATAATATGATTTTTACGTAATATTTATTCAAATAAACCATACAGTTAATAGCGGAATAGAGAAACAGAGGCCTGAGCAAGCGAGATGTCACTATCAGTAACACTGCGTGGTAAAAAGGAACGTGTGATAAATGACAGAACTCTTTTTTGACGTCCAGTCGGCACTTATCGGCACGTTGACAATTTAATCTCATAGAATAATTTTCGGCTTCGTTTGACAGCACGAGATTGTTGCTCTATTCCGCTAGGTATATTAACTTTATACAAATAAACAAAAATATTTTATACAATCCACCATATCAGCTGTGACTACATTAACCTATTTTCGTAAATGTTTAAAATACTACCTGCTTACTCAATTTCGTATACTAAAATGTAATATTATCTAAAGCAATATTAAAACGTAGCTATTGTTAATCTGAATATTTGTGATCAAATTCGTATATCTAATGAGTAGGTAGTCACTAATAGGCATCCGATAACATTTTGTGGCTTTAGTGTAAAGAATGTGGAAATTATATTTTTAATGCATGAATTTACCATTATTATATCTTAATAACAAAATGTTTTATTGTATTTTGTAAAACTCTGTTGTACTTTTTATTTGTAAATATGTAAATAATAGACTTTTTATATTACTTTAATATTTTTAGTTTTATTTTGTTTTCCTTTTTTTGGTCCATTTAGGGGGGTGTTACATTATCATTTATATTGGATCATTTCTATGATCATATATAGGATCCAATATATATGATCATTTGATCATAATATCTGCTACATTATCATATTTCATTGATCCTATTTTACGTCATATGTGGTTTCAATAGCCAATGGAGAGCGCTAACGCTGACAGGTATTGACGTCAGGGTTACTAGATCTCAGAGAATTCGATTTGTCAAAAGACATCGTCATTTTTAATATGGCTTGTTTTTAGTTATTTCAGCATGATTATCCAAGTATATAATTAGAAAAATAATTACATTACATTATTTGAAACATATGAACGAACAAGAAATTTCTATGACCGTATTGGATCCAATCTCTCAGCAAATGTCAAAAATCTATGCTCAAGGAAGAAATGATTATTGAATCATATGTCTATATTACATTATCCAATATCATTGACTCAATGATCTCGGATCCAATATATATGATAATCTAATATCCCCCTTAGAGTTAGCTAGTTTTGTACCTTCCTTTTTTCGTAAACATTATAATAATTTAAATTATGCTGATATATAAAATATATCGTCGTTGCGCCTGCCAAAACCTGTACTTTTATTGTGTTTTGAGTCAAATTTTCAGCGGTAGACAATAAACCATTTTATAGAATTATTATTGATGAATTTAATAATAAATTAAAGGTTGATACATGATAAGATTTGCCACTATACTGCATTTTTAATTTATTGATAAGTCCAACCATTATTAAATAAAATAGTTATTACCCCTGAAAATTTTACTAAAAACACAATACGTAACAGGATTTGGCAGGCGCAACGACGATAATATTATGTCGTTTAAACATTATTTGGATAGCTTTTTGTCTTGATATGATATTTTTACTGATAGCATTTCTTAAAACGAAAAAAAAATTGTATTGAATTTTAAGTATTATAAATCAAATTTGATTAAGCCTATAATTATAATTATTTTTAGTAGAGTTTTCATAAGTACTTGCAGTCGCAGGGTAGTGCGTACACGCACGCATTCACGCATCTCTGAGTACGTAACGGTGCACGTACGTGTCACTACGAAAGAGTTATAATTCAATTCTTATAAATAAAACGCTTTTATTGTGGGGAGATTTCTGATGTATTTGGATTATGTCATTAAAAAATATTATGTTAAGTATTATGGTCTTCCTAAAACATCACATTAGATTTCAATAGTAACGCGTTGCTAATTTTAAATTAGAAATTTTAAAACAGTAAATAAAATAAATACAGAATAACATTGGAAATCTTTTCACGTAGTAAAATATTATTACTTAGTAGTTAGTTATAAGTGTTTACATAGGTACTTTTCTTCACTTTTGAATTTTTATTATCTTCTCTAGTTTCTTAGTAAAATACTTAATTAAAAATTCATTTAGATGTTATACCTATTGTAAATATTGAAATTTGTGGTTGTATAAGTACATTTAATCAAACATATTCTAAAATATTTCTTCATAGTTTTTAATTACAGAATATATTTTGATTATCTTCTATATTTTTAGAGTTCTCAGTTCTAATATTCTAAAGTGTAGTGTAAATAGTCAATAATGAATTATGTAGTGTAATGGTGTAAAGTGCCAAATGTGTATGTAGTGCCGTGTCGTGTCGTCGTTAGCTCAGCTGTGATGTCGTCCACCTACTTCATGTGTTCCCAATAAACCGTAACCCTGATATTATGACTTTTCATTTCTACGAACAGGCGGCCTTACCTATTGTGAGGCCCCGGACGGAAGGTCTTTGCGAGGCCCTTTGTCTTACAAGGAAACACCTTGAGAGGCCCCTGCAAGAGCTAGGCCCCGGGCGAACGCCATGTTCGCCACCGCCCACCCCCTAGGGTCGCCACTATCTATGAATATGAAGTAAAATGTGAAGTAACGTAGGGTAAGGTTAAACAAAGAAAATCCTAAGGTGTGATGGACTAAAATTAGATTAATGCATTTTATTTAATAAATGATAATTCCTTGATACAAAAATTTCTATAAAAGATAATACTATTAGGTCCTTACATATGAAATTGGCGTTTTGTATGGGAGGAATATAAAGTCGATTTTTTTGTACTTATAATATTATATTTAATTAATCAAAGTATTATTTTTGCCATCTTAAGGGTAGTTCGTTGATCCCTTTATTAAAAAAACGGAGGGACGAGAGTCAATAAATTCTTTGAATCGGTTTGGACTGCCACATCAGTGTTTTTTTTTTTTATTGCACTATCATAACTGAGATCATAACTTTTCTATAAAATCTAAATATTTAAGACCCGTATTAATGAACATGTTCTTACACAATCCCAAATGTTACTGATACGCTCTCAGCGTCTTTACCCGCCAGCACCCGCGCCCCTAAAAATTACACGAGCACCCGCGCGTAGAGCATTTTGCTTACGTTTATAAATTTCATTAAATATAGGTTTCACTTTTACTTTTTTCATTCTACCATAAATATTATAAGTTTATGCATTCTACAGTGTGTTAGTGTAAACACCGCTATCCTTGAAACCATCAAATGAGCCCGTCAAAATGAACAACTTTTTTCTATGAGAACAATCCTGGGAACTCAAAAAAAAAATGCCGTCTTCATACCCATACGGATGCCCGGATCACCAGTTTGTATGGGTATGAAGACATATTTTTTCGAGTTCCCAGCATTGTTCTCATAGAAAAAGTTGTTCATATTGACGGGCTCATTTGATGGTTTCAAGGATAACGGTGTTTACAGTAACACCTTGTATTAAATAAAGTGCACTTTATTTATTATAAAAAGTATATATTTAAAACTTTATCAACATTTAGGTACCTTTTTATTTTCATTAACATTCATGACAAGAAATTTTTCAGTAGCCTAAGGCGGTATGAAGGAAAAAAATTCATAAATAAAAATGTTTTCAAAAATAAAACTTAGATATGTGGAAAGTATTAATCTTCATTATATTTCCGAGCTTTACATATATCACAAAATGTATGACTTTGCTCGGTACATAAAAATTTTGGCAGTAAATGTAGGCCTTTTTGGTCTTCCGGTTTTTGCGTCTTGGGCAAACCACTCAGATTCTATTTGGTTTTTCTTGTCCTGATAACTCAGATTCTAGTAATAAACATTTAATCATGTTAAAATACGATGTTTCTGTAGAGGATAAACAAGGTTTGCAAGGTGCTCTTTGGATATGACCACACCATAATGCATTCATTTTCTCGATCCCGATCCATCTATCTATAATAGAAATACGTAATAGTTTTCCGTAACAGTAATTTAAGACCATTATATTACATAAAAGTAGCAGTAAAACTGTCGATATGATGAAAAATAATGTATTCATAAGGAAAACAAAGCCGCAGGATGGTATACGGCGCAACAAACCTCCTCGTATGAGCGAATAGTGCACCCTGGCGAGAAGTTATTTGTATCCAGGGGTGGGGGACGAAACAAAACTCAGCTACTGAAGAAACGATGGCCATAAAGGCATAATTTGGACAAAATGGTACGTGTTTTAAATTTATTGTGAGCAAAATGCTCATAGCGCGAGTGCTCGCGGGCTAAGACTGTGTTAATTAAAATTAATACAATTAATGCTCATAATAATAATTATAGTATAGACCCAAAATTTTAAAGCCGAAAAACCAAATAAGTAATACAAATAAAATTATACGTGGATTCATGTTTAAACGTTTATGTAAACCCAAAACCATAACAAAAGAAACATCTCATACATGCAAGTGCACAATATAACAAGTTAATGTAAACATTGAGCCTGGGACAACATAAGCTGTACAAACAGCTCTTCTGCTTTTATCAAATAATTTTGACATTGTAACATTTGTCAAAGAACAAGGGGCATTTTTGTATGGGACCCGTACCCAAGCTACCCCTCGTTAACTGTTTTCTCCCATGGTTAAAATAAGAGATTTTATGTCATACAATAAAATGTACAGCTTTTCAAGCTCTTTCATTTGGTATATGTCTCAAAATGCTACATTATTGGGTACGATATGCCCCTCCTTTAATTTTGTTATAATTGCATTGACTTCAATCTTGAAAAGTCTCGTCTGGCCTATACAATATTATAGAAAAAATCACTACTTAACATAATATACTCAATAAAGAAAACAGTCATTCACATTCCAGAAACAAAAAAACAATTGATTTTTTAATAAGAAAAATAATAAAAAGAAAAAATGAACTTTTGCTATTACATACATAATGACAACGCTTTAGTTGACGTTCAAAGCAGAAGAATTTCACATCATTACCTTCCGGCCGCGATAACAATAGATAAGCTATTGTGTCTCGTTATTCCACGATAATAGTTATATAATTTAAGAGTAACATTGTCCCACAAATAGAACAATCCATATTTTAGGACCATCAAATCAAAGTATGAAATCCTTTCTATCTCTGTTAGCTACCACTTTCAAGATTTTTCGCAGATAAAAAAGTTGTTTGCCTTATCAAAATGAAGCTACTCACAAAAAATTTGCTTGATAGTAATTAAAATAATTGTTCTAGGGCTCCCTGACTATTTTCAAAACCACTGTCTTTTGCAATTTTTAGTCTGCTAAAACTTTCATTTGAATTATGGTGTTTAGCCCCAGGTCATCGATTTGAGGATTAAAACTGTTTCTATGAAAACAGGATGATTTCGTCTAGTGAAATAATAAAAATAAGATGATTTCAGTTGTAGGTCTTGCAATCTACGAGCGCGCGTAGCCGTTATTTGTAGTTGTAATAGTAAATAGACATTTTCGTTAGTGTGCGTACCTGACGGAGCAGTTAGTAGCGAGCGAGCCATGTACCATCGAGGAAGTTGATTCCTATGCAATAGGGTATTACACGAGTTTTTGAAATGTGTCTAAAAACAATTCTATAGTGATAATATGAGGCTAAAAAATAAAATAATTTTTTTTTTCTCACGTTAAGTATGAAAAAAAAAACATTATTTTTACATAATTTCAAATTTCGCGCGTATTTTGCAAAAACGCTTCCGCTAGTGGACGCCATGTTTGCTCTATGGTCATGACGTCATAGCGTTAGTAAACAAACAGTGCTAATTTGCATAGTAGTATATTAAATTGAAATTTAAAAAAAATGAGTAATTATAATCCATATCGTTGGTGTGCGGTTTCTGAATGCAAGAATACTAGTGTTAAAACACCGGACAAATTGTGGATTCAAATACCAATGGATATAAATATGAGAAACTCTTGGTTAAAACTTGCAAGAAGAGATCCCGAACTGTTATCCGAAAAATCTCGTTTGTACTTTTGTGAAGATCACTTTGATGTAAGTAACTATTATACATTTTAATATAGGTCTAATAATTCAACTTACATAGTGATTTCTCTTTGTAATAATCTTACGATAGAGGTAACCTAAAAGTTTAAAGTACTTAAAGTTATATGTATTTTTTTTTGGAATGTGGTGTGGAGGTATTTGGAGATTATAAAAGCTAGTAAAGTTGCTAATTTATCTTTGTTACGTTTCAGTTGGAACATGACATGGAAAACTATGCGAAGTATAAAATAATGGGGTCAGTAAAAAGGATCAGAATGAAACCGAATTGCATACCCTCTAGATTTGCTTGGCATAGAAAACACAAGTCTTCAAATGAATCACATCTTACGGAAGCTAAAAGGCAAAGAGTAGATCATAATATTATAGAAGCAGAGAGTATTAAAGTGTCAGCATCTTACACTGAAGGTAACTTCATTTATACTGCTTATGTATTTATTTATAAAATCATTGTATTTCACCTATTATATAAATTGAATTTGTAAAAGCAGATTCGTATATTATTATTGGCACAAACTCTTCATAGCTTATATTTTAACCCATCAATCCCCAAGCGGCACCTATTGTGTCTGCAATACCCGCAATGGAGTTGCTACATATAAATATTTTACATTTTTTAGGTTCACAAACAGTTACAGTCACACCTTCTATGGAAAATGATGATGAAGATACTCAAATAATCAAAACGCAGGAACACAAAGCAACTCAAATTATCCAAATGCAGGAACACAAAGCGACTCAAGTAGTACTGAGCCAGACACATAAGGCGGTTCAGGTTTGCCAAAAGGCACATATCAGAAGTAGACAGGTGCAGGCCAATGTACGAAGTAGAGATGTAATAACTTCACCAATTAAATTCAATGTATCAATTGCTACATCACCTTTAAAATCTTTGGTTAAAAGCACCATAAAACCATCCACATCTCAGTCAACTGCTTTAAGAAAATTAGATTTCCTAGAAGGAAACTGTGACAGTGATACTTCATGTGCACCATCTTTAGCAGGGTCAGCAGTTGAACAAGACTATTCTCCATCTAAAACAAGCATGTCCAAAACAACATCAGACACGAGCTTACAAGCTGAACATAATAAACTTGAAAAGATAAATTTACAAAGTACACTGAGTAAAATACTTAATAAGCCTAAACTTTATATTGGTATTACTAAAAATCTATATTTTATCATAGATTTAATTAAAAAGCATACAGATATCACTCTGCCCAACATTTTATTATGTTTAATGAAAATTAAATTGAATAGGACTTTCTCTCAATTATCTGATGATTTTGATTTATCTGTGACTCAAGCCAGTAATATATTTTTCAACAACATGCCTCTTATTGTTAAAGTCCTTTCACCAATTGTCAAACAATTTTCAAGTACATCAATAAAAAAAAACCTACCTATAGCTTTTCGACACAGATATAACCAGGTTACATGTATCATTGATTGCTTGGAAATAGAAATCCAAAAACCTGCTAAGGCCATGCATCAAGCATTAACATGGTCAGAGTATAAGAAAACAAATACAATAAAATACCTTGTCTCATGTACTCCTGATGGACTAGTAAACTTTGTGTCAAATGGTTATGCAGGAAGGGTTAGCGATGTAAACCTGTTAGAACAAAGTAAGTTTTTGGAATGCTTGCAACCGGGTTCATATATTTTAGCGGATAGAGGATTCAAAAGCATAGAATCATTATTGTCACAAAAAGGATTTGCCCTGCTGAGGCCACCAAGT
Organism: Aricia agestis; assembly: GCF_905147365.1. Lineage (NCBI taxonomy): Eukaryota > Metazoa > Arthropoda > Insecta > Lepidoptera > Lycaenidae > Aricia > Aricia agestis. The sequence continues at coordinate 16,090,398 of NC_056408.1, read as the reverse complement.
GTGCATACTGGTACAAAATTATCCAAAAAAGAAGTAAAGCAGACCAAGCAAATAGCCAGCCTTAGAATACATATTGAGAGGGTAATTAGAAGACTGCGCGAATTTAGCATCCTAAAAATGCATACAGTTGTTAATTCTAATTTAATTGGTATGTTAGATTTATGTATTAAAACAGCATGCGCATTGATAAATCTGCAAGATTCTTTAATTAAATAATATTTGAAACAACAATATAATATAGTTTTATTTATTTACTTTGTATTATGTTTATTATATTTTACCCAAGGACGATTGAGGTCAAGTTGTTGGCGGGCCATAAAAAAACTTTAAAATCATATTAAGACATTAATGCTGTCATACAAGTGGACCCAGGGCTTCGAAGTTTCATGGCTGGTAATGTGCCAGCCATATTTCTAATGCTGGCCTGGGAGCTGAAGAAAACATGTAATGTGCACACTGTTTATCTTTCTGGACATACCATAAAAGTGGAGCAAGGCAAATAGCATCATATAACTGACTAGAGTTGTTTCTGTTTTACCTTTGGGTTGTGGCAGTGAGACAGCAATGGCTCCGACAAAAACCTAGTAACCTTATAAAATCACCTGGGTTAGGAAAATCGGCCGCAAGTTGTGTTACAACTTACCACTGAGGAGTTGCCAGGAATATGCTAAGATGATCATGATTATGATATTATTGCACTCCAAGAGTTTTTCTAGTTTGGCATAGAAAATAAATTACTTTTTGAAGAGTGGAGATTGAAAGTTTGCTTGGTCCCCAAAAATTAACTAATGTGGTATTTGCCATAGCATGTTTACAAATGTGGACTAACCGCCGTACTCAGAGACATTTAATTATGATTAACTGATGTAAAAATTTTGAATTAATAACATTTAAGTAATTTCCACTCTGAGTGCGACAGTCAGCCATTACCGCTGCCCTGCGTAACAACAGACAACCTATTGTGTTGCAATTCTAAGTTAAAGGGTTAGGAATGAAAAAGCTATTTAAACATATTATAATCCTTTTATATAGTTTATATATTTGTCACACTTTTGTACAAAACTGGAAATATATTATTTTTCCAAAAAGAAAGAACACTGTCTAATAGACTCATAACATACTGATTGTCATAATCAACTTTGAGAATTGTAACTTCATTATTTTTGTCAAAGTCACTACTGGCTACACAAAAATAACTCTCACTAGCATGAGTACAATACATCTGTATTTGTACCTGGGCATAATATTTTGCATTTATTCTGCCTTCTTTACTAATATAATTTTCGAAAGTTTTGGTACTAACTGGGCACTTGATTTCAAATGTAGTTTTTTTATTTATTCCATCTGGTGATGCAGCTATCATTGGAAAAGTCTCAGATATGTACAAACCACACATTTCGATTTTTATTCCTAATTTCTTTTCAACTGCTTTTCTCACATGAGCTTCTAATTTTCTGCCTCTAATTATTGCTGATGTTTCTGGAATCTTTGCACCAAGAATTACAGCAACCAAGGTTCCATCAATTGTTTTACAACGACTAACTTCATAACACTTAGAAGCCGTAATCCTTCCATACCGAAGTTCATGCCATAAGTAACTAGTATTTTGCCCTCGAGTATCTCTTTCTGCATTCTTTATATTGGTATTACTAAATTCTTGTATGATTTTTAGTAAAAAGCCATCACAATTCTCATCATTGTATGCAATCATCAGATTATGTAATGATAGAATAGTACCTGAATCACGATAGTCAGGTTCATGCTTAATGAACTGACAATTATTTATTTTCCTTGCCTTACATTCCTTGACAAATTCATCCATCAACCCACTGTCTGGTGCAAATTCTTTCGGTTTCCGTTTTACCATTTCTCTTGCACTCAATATTTTAATTGATGTTCCAACTTTGGCAAGATTGGACTTTTTCCAATAACATTCAACTGAGGTGCAGGGTGGTTCTTCACTTCGGCGGTGCAACCACATCAAAAACGCAACTCCATGTTTACAGCCACCTTCTGATGCAGGACAATCATGGCATTTAACACTTGTCACCACTTCTTCCTGTTCATCTACTATGATTGTAGCTGCATACGGCTTACTTCGTACTTTGTGTTCAGGACAAACTGTACATTTCACAGTACAAACATTTTGTTCCCTCTTCAGCTGTACGTAACCTATAGCATCGTCGCCATAAGTCTCCCTTCCGGATCTGAAAGCCATGTACGAATTTTCATCCATTTTTTATTACAATCAAAGCTTTTTTTATTGTAACAAAGTTAGATAATAAATACTCAAACTTACATGGATGTTTTAACATTCCGCAACTCAGCAGAACAAAAGTCGGGATTTGAAGCAAAAAATTTACTAACCATCAAAGGTTTTATTCTTGGTAAATTTGTGTTGTCACCTTGAACATAACTGTCTTCCATGATTTTAAATTTTAGTGAAATTAAATGCTTCAGCAAAGAGATTCTAAAATACGGTACGGTACTACGTGTGCTATAGTTGCAAGAAAATGTCGGAAGTGTTTGACGTTTGTTTCCATCGACCATCAATTGACATTTGACACTGACAGTTGACACATTTGTCATTTTTTGTTTACTATCCTAATGACGTCATTATCATGGCGGAAATTTTTCGGAGCGTTCAAAGACAGATAAAAAATCCTGAAATCTTTAAACTACATTTAAAAATATATTAAGCTATCTTATGAAGTCAAACTAACATTTTCCGATTGCTTTTCCTCTAAACTATCATAATAATACGTTTCTTCATTTTTTCTCATATACACTAAAATACCCTATTGACAGACCAACGTTATTTGGTCGAATATGTCAATTAAATGTTAATTGTGATCTGTCAGCTGGGTTTGACGTAACACAACCAAACTACTTAGGTCGCCGATTTGCATAGGAATCAAATTCTCTGATAGTACATTGTACAGTGCTCCCAAAGTGATAATGCGAATAGAAATTTTCGTAATTTTTCGTCAACGGTCGTATTTCCCGAGCGTCGGAAGACGTCGCTGCAAGCGCTGTTTTAAACTTAACTTTAAGAGCCCATATGACCCTAACTTGACTACATACTTAAACCTAGATCTCAAAATCTGTAAGGTCTAGAAAACTGATTTTTTGACACAAGTAACTTCAATTCATAAAGATTAAATGCTCAAGACGAAAACACGATTACTCAAAAAATGCTCGATAGTTTCTTTTTTACAAAAAACCTTGTTTTAGACACATTTTTGCTTGGATCTTCGAAGTTTGCTGTCTTTTCTTTAATATTTTTTAATATCTAAAAAGGTATTGATAAAACCTAAGTTTGCTCAAAACACTTTTTTCATAATCATTATAGTTCGTCTTTTATTCAAGTAAAACTAACTCGGCGATGATTCCGCGCTGTCCTTTTTCACTTGGCATATGAAAGACGGGCGTGAGCGTGAAGAGAGAAGGACGATGTTTGATTTTTAGAGTCAGGTGAGCTCTTATGAAAAACAGCGCTTTGCAGCGACGTAGAGGCGGCGCCTGACGTTGCTTGGACGTTACCATGGTAACGGCGCAATGGCTTCCCGGTGACCAGCGACAGCGAACAGCCACCGGCTATATGATATTTACTTCCATTTCCTTTGAACAAGGTGCAAAATGCAAGTTTCAGAGATTCGGGTGTTTTCGTGATTACGACAATTAGCGAAGATTTCCATACGCATTATTATAGTTTGTGCGTTTTAAGATAATATGAGTGACACATTATAATTGACAATAGTAGGGAAGTAACCTAAGAAAATTAATCGATAATTTAAAAATATCGAATCATTTCGTAAAGGAATTGCAATCGAAATTATCGATTTCGTACTGACGTTTCAGAGTGGCGCCAGCGATTTAAAATGGCCGCCCTTTTTATCGATTTGATTTCGATTCAACAGTGTCAATCTCTATTGGCTTATGTTATTATAGGAAACATTTGTTTTTGTAGATGGAATATAATTTATTACATTTAGATTTTTTTTTGTTTTCTTGTAAAAAAAACCCGTAGCAAGGAATATGAGAAGTGTCACCTATATCATCTTAAAACGCACAAACTTATAATTTGGGAGTACTGTACGCGTGTATTGATATGGTCACTCACACAACTAAGGGCGCCGCACGCTCGTAGATTGCAAGATCTGTAGTAACAATTATTCAGGGTTCATTCCATATTGATTCGCTTCGGTAACAATACTAGTAAAAAGGATGGAGGATATTATTTAAATATATAAAATAAAGAATTTGAAAATAATCATCATAGATTTCTTTCAGATAATTCAGCCTTTCATTATTTCTCACCATTACCTTTAAAATATATAATGGAATAACACTGCAATAATTTTTATAAGTACACATTTCACAAAAATACGCTTTACACTTCCATACCTGCATAGTGTTCCCAAAATAGCAGGTTAATAAAACCTCCCGAGAAATATTTAAATTATGTATAGAAGTTCTCTTGGATTCTTAACACTTAATCATAATTTAACATAAAATTATTATGCTTTACATCGTTTCGATAACCGAAACGTCATATTACAGCAGTCAAAAAGGTTTATTTCGCAAAATTATTTATTTTCACGATATAATTTTCGGTACCATTTAAACGTTGCTCGTGATACCTCAAGACGGATCGCGTTTACGTCAGATGGCCCGCGGGTTGTACAGACGGCGAGTTTTGGGTCTTTCGGGCGTCGCGCTCACGCTTCTGAGGCGCTTCGATCGTCGTCTGGCGGGTCCGCTGAGTAAAGACGGCGAGCCTCTACTATCGTTCCTCGTCACTCTTTTAGTTCTGGCATCGTCGTCCGATTCGGCGGACGAGTCTGACAAGTGTGGGGAGTCGGACGACTCGGTCGAGTCCCGGCGCCGCTGCTCGCCGCGAGCGTCGCGGTCGGGCGAGTCGGAGTGCGGCGTGGAGCGGTGGCGCGACGCGAACCTGCGCGTCAGCTCGGAGTACGTCAGCGAATCCCGGCGGTCTTTCGCTTTAGGGGTCGGTAACGTCGGAGACTGAACGGCCGATGATCTGAGCTTGCGCTTCGGTAGAGCTCGGAAGGCGCCTGTAATTTTTTAAAAATAAATAACTAGTGGTCTTTTTTAGCTTTAAATAGGTGGCACCGGCGGCTAGCATGCGAAATTGATGTAAGATTAATAGGCTACTCGACCTACTTTTTTTCTTCATGCTAATCGCTTCTTAATCATTCATTTTCACCAAAAAAAAAAAACTAATATTTTAAACAGTAGAAACCCATAAAAATGTTGATTGAAAAATATGCCTTTTAAATGGCGCCGAATACACTGTCCGCCATAGTGTGACGTCATATTTTTTGTATTTTATACTTTCTTTATTGAATCATTTTTATGTGCGTAACGTACGAGTCTAAAAGTGCCAAAAAATTAGAAAAGAATTACTTAAATAGAAGTGAGAAATCATTTGTAATATTGAAAACTTTTGGGGAAGAGTTTTGGCCATTTCATTTCCCAACTATAATAAATGGAGATAATATAGGTATAAAACTGATGTTTTATTTGAATTATTCAAGAAAATATATTTCACAAATCTTTCTAGGCTTATTCTTATTATTTATGCACAAATAAACTTACTTACATATAACGAACGCGTTAAATAAAAGATATTCAATTACTAGTTTGATGACAACACACATGGTTACATCCAAATTGGAAGTACCACAGAGGCGTTTTCGTCAATACAAATTAAAAAATATAAAATCATATTTTCAAATCGACTTTATCAATCGTAAGATTTTATTTAATGATAAGGGTGAAATACAGTTTCCTAGGCCAAGTGCTACTAGAAATATTAAGCATTTGTTCAATGAAATTGAATATAGGTCAAGTAGCCTATTATTTAATCACTGATATATAAACAACTCTGCCCTCCCTTCTGAAGCCAAAAATACAAGCACTGAATTTAGATTCCACAAGACGTACTGTACCTGAAGTATCGCTTGAATCGGATTCGCTCTCATCCGGCTGCTGTGCCGTTTTCGACGTAGACGCTGTGGGCGTCTGCGTACGATTGCGTAGAGATGGGGATGTAATTGTCGGGGATTTCGGGGAAATTGGGGGGCTGGGCTTGTGGATGGAGGCGGGAGGGGAGTGGGGGAGGGACCTGGGGCGAAGCGCCCACGCACTGCGGACCGGCGCCGACTTGAATATCGAGTTGTTCGCCGAGTTAGAATTGCTCCGCGACTTTATTTCACCTGAGACGTAAAATTTTTGGAATTCTTTTATGATTGAAATTGATGGCTTTCAACTGTAACTTTGATTAAATTCTTAAAAGAGTCTTTAAACTTTTCACAATATTTATAATTATTTGCGTAGGGTGACTATGGAGTAAACTTGAGACTTGAAAAAAGATACACTATGGCAACGTAAAGCGATTATACCTTTTGCAGCGGCGGCACGGAGTTTCTGCGCGAGCGCGGGCGGCACGGCGAGCGAGCTGAGCGCGGGCAGGATGTAGCGCAGGTAGCGGTTACGCAGCGACTGCCACGGCCGGTCTGTGGACACACCATGAGTAAGGGCCCGTTTCACCACTTCCTGATAAAGTGCCGGATAGGCTATCCACAAATTATATGATGAACAATAAAGGGAAGTCGCTTTGGATGCGCACATTATGACGTAATATTACAAACACAATAATTATTATGAGCAAGCCGTTGCCGTCCCGATGCCGTTGGCTGTTATTGTTACGACTGTGTTGTCACGTAGGTCACAAACATCTGCGTGTCTCTGTGTGGCTATCTATCTGTAGCGGATCGGCTTAATTATAGAGAAACTCCCAGTAATGTTCATTGTTTTAGATAGATAGAGTAGATAGATAAATGACATGACACGACGCCCGCAATTTCGTTGCGGCAAAATTCGTTTATCGCGTGGAAACCATACATTTTTCCGGGATAAAAAGTATCCTAAGTCCTTTCCCGGGACTAAAAGTATAGCAAACTTAAACCATACCCTGAAAAATCAGTTCAGCGGTTTTGGCGTGAAGAGGTAACAGACAGACAGACAGACACACTTTCGCATTTATAATATTATAGTATGGATTTACATTTTACTTACGGTGGCCGGTTGTCTTGTAATGCTCAGGTTTCAACTCCTTCCAAATGCGATTGCCGTTGACTAGGTTGGCCCGATCGCCCACCTTCAGCCAGGACACTATCGCCTCGTCCTCCGCGCTGGAATATGCACGTAGGGCTCTGGAATAGACATGCTGACTAAAAATTTTACTACGCTTAGGCGTTTTTAGTGTTTTACTCGACTATACATACGGCAAAGCCAACACGAAAGGTAGTGAATTTTCTACTATTTGGTCCGATTTTAACAAATTATGTGTAAGACTAGCTGTTGCCCGCGACTTCGTCCGCGTTACCATAGTAGTTCACATCCAACCGCGTTACCATATTATTTAATGTACAAAAATATTCAATATACAGAATTGACTTTCCTACGATTTTATTATATATAGATGTTCCGCGCGGCTTCGCTTGCGTAATTTAGGAATTTCACGCAACCGTACATTTTGCAGCAAAAAATAGCCTATGTTCCTTCACGTGGTCTATTCTTCAAGTTTACCAAATAACATAAAAATTGCTCCAGTAGTTCATAATATTATAATAAGCAATTCCATACAATTTCCCCCGTTTTTTCCACATTTTCATCTATTTCTTCGCTCCTATAAGTCTTAGCGTCATAAAATATAGCCTATAGCCTACCTCGATGAATGGGCTATCTAACATTGAAAGAATTTTTCAAATCGGAAGAGTAGTTCCTGAGATTAGCGCGTTCAAATAGGCCCTTTCATATAATTTCCCCCGTTTTTTCCACATTTTCCTCTATTTCTTCGCTCTTAATAGTCTTAGCGTGATAAAATATACCTTCTTCGATCAATGAGATATCTAACACTGAAAGAATTTTTCAAATCAGACCAGTAGTTCCTGAGATTAGCGCGTTCAAATAAGCCCTTTCAGATAATTTTCCCCCGTTTTTTCCACATTTTCCTCTATTTCTTCGCTCCTATTATACTTAGCGTGATAAAATATAGCCTATAGCTTTCCTCGATAAATAGGCTATCCAACAGTAAAAGAATTTTTCAAATCGGACCAGTAGTTCCTGAGATTAGCGCGTTCAAACAAACAAACAAACAAACTCTTCCCAATTATAATATTAGTATAGATTGGTAATGTTGTTGCGGTTGAGACAGATATATTGTTAATTTTTTTTGGGTTTAGTCTTTAGTTAGGGTTATAGTTTTTTTAACTAATAAGGCTCGTTAACAGTTCATTTATTACGACGATAAAATAAATTTAGTTTTATGTAAAAATAAATCGTCAGTGATACATACCCTCTGGAAGAAGATGTGTTTGGCTTTTGTGATGTTTTGCTATCATGTTCAGGTTTGCTATTTTGCTGTTTACTAGAAGAATCAGGCTGCTTCATCCCATTTTTACTTTTAACCTTTCCTTTTGTTTTGTCTTCTTGAAATGTATCTTCGTCGGAACTCGGCTCAATGGGCAGTTCAGTGATTTTATTTCTTGTAGTCTTTGTTGGAAGAGATGCCGATAGTTGTTTGGTTAGTTTAATCTTATCAATTGCGCTTTTTTTGGTTGATTCCTCCGTCACCCGACTGAAAAAAAAAGGAAATCGACTCATACTCATTGTCATTGCAGACTCGGCCTGGTTAAGTCATGCGTATAGTTCAGGTTGCCAAACCTCATAACCGGACAGAGCAACTAGTTTGGACTTACATTGTACATTATTGGGGATTTTGCCAGTGAGCGCGAGAAAAATGAAATGTAAAAAGCTTAACTGAAGCTATACATAATTTATTTTGGCTAGACTATAACAAAATACTGTTCCAGCTTTACCCAGATGCTTGCAACCAAATAAAGATTATGTGTGTTTGTCTGAGCATATTATTGTTTTTAAGCATTTAATTTTTACCTCTTTTTGTCTTTGGGCACAGTAGGTCTGTCACGAGTTACTGAACCCAAATTGCGTGACATATTCACTGAATTGTTCTTCTCTTTATCAGCTAAGCTTTCTGAATCAGAACTGACTTTGGTGGACTGATTTTTGTTATTGTTTCTTGTCAATGTTTTATCAGCAGTATGTCGTCGCGAATTGAGACTCTTATGCAATATGTTTTCGTCCTCAGCAATTTTTTTGCTGCCATCTATAGAATCTCTAGCCTCAATTTTGTTTATCTTTATATTTTTGTCAGATCGAAACCTGCGTCTCATGTTCAATAGACAGTTATTTCTAACACCACTTAATTTTCTTAAATTGCTAGTAACTTTTAATTTCAAGGGTTCATAGTGGTATGTTTTCTCTTTTTTTTGTATTTTATTATGTTTAGAATCTAAAAGAGATGTTCTTGTCAATCTTTTTTCCGCCGGGTTATTAATATTAGTTCTGCTAGGTGTTTTAACATTTTCTTTATCGGTATCACTATTATTTATTTCAACTTCTTTAAGGCTTTGATGGCTTTTACGCTGACGCATTCTGTATTTGCTACTCTTTGATACTTCATGGATGCTCCGGAGTCCTAGATGGGCAATAAATTCTTGTAATGAAACACTTGAGCACTGACTAGGGGGACGAATCATTTGCGCGATCTGTAAACTCTTCTCCACTACTACTAGAGGATTTATTTTATAAAAAACGGATCTTTTGCAATTATCATCGGCGTCATAGTCAACTAGTGATATGTCAAAAATATTCCTTCTGTCGTGTTCTATGAATGTTCTGACTAAAAGAACATCGTCTTCATCAATTATCAATTCCTTTCTAGGCACTTTCTGTGTTTCCAGTGGTTTAGCTGGAACAGGCTCACTCTCATCTGTTTCTGAACATTTACCATCCTTTTCTGTTTCTGTATGTTTCTCCGTTTCTTCTGTGTGCTTTTTACTCTGCTCTGCATTCTGTATAACTTCTACCGGGCTATCGGGAGTCAATACACACTGTGTGGCAGTTGAGCTTGTGTTTTGTTTTAATAATTTATTAAATAAAACATCTGTTGCTAATCTAAAAACAATAATAATTTAAATGAGAATTTTGTTAACAAAATAAAATATATATACTACTTTGGATTACTTTTTTGTGCCAGTACAAAAAGTTATATAAGCCAAATAACACTCAAACAAACACTTTGTTTATAATGTGTAAGATGTATTACATAAAAGAAAAATATATTATATCAATTACAATTTACAGTAGAAACTCGATTTTCCGGACCTGAGTTATACGGACTTGCGATTATCTGGACCTACACAAGTTTTTTAATATTAATTTTCAGTGTTTTTTAACAAACACTGAATAATATGTACTGAACAGAATTTAACATGCTTTTCTTCATACATTTGATTATCCAGATTTTCGAATATCCATATCATGCCTAACGACAACAATAGTCCGGTTAATTGTGTTTCTACTATTTTAAGTTTCTACTGAAGAAAAAAAATTGCTTTCAGCAGTAAGGCCAATTTAAACATGTTATATTTAATGAGTTGATTAATATATTATTACGTCACTTCAGAGTATGCACAGTGTGCACCGTAATTATTTAAGTACACAAAAGAAACTCACCGGTGATTGTGATGGAGGGCATGTTGACAGGTACAGCAGTTGCAATTAGTTGACTCAATTTGCTGAATATTTTTCTCTTTCTTAACTTTCGGTCTAAAAATAAAACATAAAAATTAATGTAACCTTACTCAATACTTTTCTATAGTAACTGTATAACTGAATGTAAAAAATTATTAAGAATACAGCTTAAATAGACCCTCGCTAATCTGTCCCTAGCTAATTCGGTATTTGTAATCCCACCAAAAACATTTTCATGTAATTAACAAAAAATTAAAAGCGACTTCCAAGGTAAAACAATAATAACATCCTTATAATATGAACTAAAAAGTATTAAATAATTTTTCCTATCTAATAGCACAGAATATATATTAGTAGTACCAACAGAAGTCCAACTCGTAGAACCCGTTTAAAAAAATAACAACTCTTCCTGCGATACTATAAAGTTCAAATTCGGACCGCGCAGTGCTAGGTGCCTACAATTATATTTGCCTACATGTGCGCTCTCTTTCTATCGCGTAAGAGGTATCCTTTCTGATGAAATCAAGATTGTCATCTTTTAGAAAATAAAATAATCTTCTTTTAATTACTATAGCTACTAATAGCAATAGAAGCCAATATTTTTTTTTTTAACTAACCTTAAACCGATGTTGTTTGCATTAAAAATATATTTTAAGACCTACTATACTAATTATCCTAAAATAACTAATTATCCTAAAACTACTGCACCGATTTTGATGAAACTTGCCGTATTACCTAAGTTGAATAATACCTAGTCCAACAAAAAAAGAATGGCTTATAATAAATAAATGATCACCAAAGATTTAACATCTCGCTATCCTATTTATGCAAAATGACTCCAAATAAATCATTGTTAAACCAAAAGTAGTAAACAATCACCAAAATTAGTAAATGATCACCAATATACTAGCATTTTAATCTATTAAAGAAAAATGAACCAAAAAAAATATTGCTAATCATAAAATAATAAATAATAAAAATCAAATTTTAACTACATTTTAAAGAGAAAGAAAAGAATTACATATTGTTATTTGACTATCGTAAATAAATAATAATAATATAATAATGATAACGGGACTCAGTATAAGTAGGGTAGGATCATAGGTGTCTGTCTGTTAACTCTTCAGGTCAAAACTGCTGAATATATAACATAATATGGATTATGCTTATATCAATTGTAGTGATTTATTTATACAGAAATATCGCATTGATTTGCTCGCTTTGGTGATCATTTACTATATTTGGTAATCATATACTATATCTGGTGATCATTTACTATATTTGGTGATCATTTACTATATTTGGTGATCATTTTCTATATTTGGTGATCATATACCATACTTGGTGATCATTTACTATATTTGGTGTTCAATTACAATTTGAAGTGTAGCCGTGACTAAAATAGCTGGTAGTATTGCAATTTTAGACATTCTTTTTTTGGTGGTAAATATCTTTTTTTGGTAAACAAGTTTAGGGTATCAGTGCATTTTTTGGTGGTCATTATATTTGTTCCCAAAAAGAATTACTTAAATCCGACGTTCCAGAGATATGCGAACACAAACATAAAAACATACATACACTTTTGAAATTTGGCACATTTGTATTTTGTTGTTGCATTTGTATTTGAGTTTCAGACCAAACATGTCGAATAATATTATAGATAACCTTTTTCTTTTTAAGTTGATTAACCTGGCGACAATGACGCCGGGTCATATTGACCCGAGGCGTGTTCACTTCGTCATATTTTATACTTGCGCCAATTGAATGTTTTCAACCTCAGTATAGCTGGAGATACAACCCCCTTGCACCCGCCTAGCTAGTTACGGGTAGAGCTATGCCTCGTGTGAAGCAATATACACGCGTGCCAAGTAAAAACGGGTCAATATGACCTGACGTCATAGTCGGTGTAGTATTTTCGTGACTAACTTTTATTAGTATTAAAATATTGTTTTGCCTTATTTTTAACATTTTGAAGAAGAATGTCATTAACTAACAGTCCAGAAAGGATTTAAGAGTTAGAAGTGTTAGAATTTGACAATGACGAGTTTCATGAGAGGCATTGAACTTGAGGACCACATATCTAGGTAAAAGTGAAAAAAATCCTAGAACTTACAAAAGGTATGCAGTCTGTTCATCTAAAAAAGATAAAAATACACTTCACATATGCACAGCATGTCCAATTTTTATATACCAGGGCATGATTACATATTGTGATAACTGTAGTAGTTCTATAACTCTAAATGAGGAAGTAGAAGACTGATTTCTTTTTATTTTCATGTAAGTGAGTTATTACAACCTCTCTTTAATTTCATCAATAAATTTTTTGCCTTCATAGGTAAGAAAATTTTGCGAAAATATAAAATTAAAGTACCTACAGGTTAAGTTTTCAAGGTTGATTTTGCTACTTCGGTAAAGAAAGCCAATAACAAAAATATTTATAATATAACACAGGGCTTTTTTATGCATAATTAAAGTCCTCTTTTTAAATAAATAATAAACAAAATTGTAGTGGCTTACTTAGTTACATTAAAAAATCATCAACAAAGTTCGGGTCAAAATGACCCGACGTCATAGTCCATGTAATTATTTTCACGTCATTGACGCCGGGTTAAAAAGTATCATAACGCTCAGACATTATTTAGACAATATTATCCCTATTAGGTACTGACCTGATTACTTGAAGTCTTGATCCATCTCTTACGGTAGTGGGTTTGCCCGCCAAAAGCGCTTTTAGTCCGCGGAGTACAGAATTACGGCGGGCGACCACCAAACGTCCCCGACTTAGATAGACAAATTGTATTTTGCCCCAGCCAGACACTCTACCATTATTTTCGTCAACTTCCCGCCACGTACCACCGCCATGTATAAAAAATTTTGTTCCAGACATGACGCCGCGTCACATCAAACACTTCAATAACAACTACTTCGACATTTATTATTTCACTGGGTAATTACATCACGATTCTAGAGCACTGTGATTATCACAAGTGTAAAATACAAATATTATTACTTGTTGAGGGGTAATATTAATTTCAAAAAATTAGCCACAAAATTTAGGCAAAAGGATGCCGCCAGCGGCCTTTCGCAAATACTTCTTCTCCTTCTTTGGTATGTGACAACTGACAGTTGACTGTTGACAGTGACACTCACAGCTCACTTGACAGGTAGGTATAGTTTTTTTTTTTTTTCATATAATGGCACTTCGGATATAACCATGGCCAGTGTCGAGTATAATATTATGGCGGGAAAACAATATTCTTTATACAATTTTTTCTACATTAACGTCAGGTCAGTCAGGTCTAAAGTCTAGTCAAAGTCTAAGTATAAAGTCAATACAGTCAAGAAGTCAAGTCGGTCGATTCAGAAAACTGGTAGGACGCTTTACTGAAACTTTTGATGGAGTTTTGGAGGGAACACAAAAGAGCACGTTTCTGGTTATTACATCACTTTCCTACACTTGTGCACGATAACGAATATTTAATGGTTAATATCCTACCAATATTACACATTAAAAACCCAGATAACACAATTTTAGGAAAATACTATAAAAACACAACATCACTCTTTCACATTCTTCCAAAAACCCCCAGGTAGGTATAGTCTGTCAAAAAAGTAAAGAAATTGTCATTGAGAATTGAGATAGAATCTACGAATAATAAAATCTGTCATGTAACGTCAGCCTAGAGTGCGTTTATAAACTTATGAATACTCGCAGAGCGTGTCTACCGTGTTTACGTTACTAATAGACAGGAATGCCAACATCATGGCAAAGGAACTATTTGATTAAACGCACTTCTAGTGACGAAAACTACATACATGCGTCATGCGAACGAAGTCGCGGGTAAAAGATAGTACTTATATTATTGTTATCAAGGCGAGCGAAGCGAGCCCTAGTATATCCCACAACCAGTACATTTTGTGGTACACTTTACGGAAAAACTATCACGCCTATTGATTTGTGCTTTAACATAATAATTTTTATTTACATGTAAATGTGCTATCATCAGTCAGTCAAGGTGTAACGACGCGAGCCCTCACAATGCTCGGCTTTTAGCTAGTAAATGCGAAAGTGACTTTGTTTGTTTGTTACGCCTTCACGCATAAAGTAGGTACTAAGCGGATCATCATAAAAATTTCATACGTGCACGTTGTCTGGGGTATGGAGGACATAGGGTACCTTTCATCCCGGGAAAAAGAACGGTCCCCGAGGGATAGACGTTAACGCAGGATAAGCCGCGGGCGAAAGTTAGAATTATATAAAATTAGGGAATTATTAAAAGTATTTTGTGATAACATAATATTATTATCTCCCCTAATTAAAGTAGCACAGTAAAGATAATGAGGCAACACTAATTTGCATTAGTGCCAACATGACGGCAAAGGAACTATTTGATGAAACGCACTATAGTCTATAGTACATCCACAATAGACATAACGACCAGTAGTTCGACTGCAAAGAGACGGACAGGTTTCAATATCTGTCAAATTCGTCGGATTTCACTAGGATTATGAACGGAATGCGCCTCGCGCTGGCTGATATAATAAATTTTTAAATATTAAAAATAAAGTTTTCAAAATTGGATTCTGACAATTTTAATCACATGTGCCAAAACACAAACAACAATACGACCAAAGAGGAACACGTCCATCGAATATGTCATAGTTTTAAATTCGTAGGTAAGAAGTTAACAACCCTAGCGCCGATTTTCGTCATAATACGTCAAATTTAAAAATTTCAACATCAGTTCTAAGTCGGCATACTCTATCATTCTGTCTACTCTGGTACATCTCAAGGTCACCTAAATATTGCAAATCATTGAGGGACTTACTATAGACTGGAGAGAGCCTTATATCGGTGTATAAGCATCAAAAGCGTGTAATGTTATGTCCTACTTACGAGGACATAACAAAGGAGTCGGTCTGCATATTTCATGTAATAAAAGTGTTAATAAAGGTTTTTAGTGAACATTTAATGCTATATAATTATTGTTGAGTTTTGTGGTTCCGCTAAATAATAAACCATAAGAATGGTCAAAGAATGCCTGAAACACGTGGATTGAACATTAAATACGTAAGTTTTGAACAACGTTTTTGGGCGTTTAATCGGTATTTTTGTAAGCTAAAAAGATAATCTTATCGCCATGGTGGGATTCTCAAGATAGCTGTGCGAGCGAGAGGGTACGAGAAGGAAGGAGACAAGCCGAGGTCGAGCGACGAGCACGCTAGCGCCATCTCATATCAGTAAGCTTCAAGTAAGGTAAGTATTTAATATGTGTTTTATTTACAGGTAAAACACCGTCATTTTTGTTAGCTAAAAACATAATTTATAAGTTTATTGATCCCTTATTCGTGCTATGTAAGGCTTTAGTGCTAAAAATGTCATATCAATTAATAATTTGGCTATAAAAATTGCATAGCTTTTTACGTGTGTTTACGGATTCTCATCACTTGAACTATAGTTAATCGATATCATTAACTAATTGACTTTCTTTCCTGTATCATAATGTGCTTCGAAATAATCGACAAATAGAAATATTCAAGAAAATATACGCACACTACTTGTATTAAATTAAGCACAAAATGGCCACGCAATGACGGGCTAAGACTACATCTATAGTCTGTCAAGAAAGTGAAGAGACTAAAAAGTGGCAACATCGTAGTGTCATCCCTTTCAAATCAATCTAAGAAAAAAGGGATGACACTATGATGTTGCCACTTTTTGGAGTTTTTCACAATGGAGAGCGCTAACGCTGACAGGTATTGACGTCAGGGTTACTAGATCTCAGAGAATTCGATTTGTCAAAAGAAATCGTCATTTTTAATATGGCTTGTTTTTAGTTATTTCAGCAAGATTATCCAAGTATATAATTAGAAAAATAATTACATTACATTATTTGAAACATATTAACGAACAAGAAATTAAAAACTCTTTTTTATATTAAATAACTGGCAACACCTATTTCTATGACTCAGCAAATGTCAAAATCTATGATCAAGGAAGAAAATATGATTAATGAATCATATGTATATTACATTATCCAATATCATTGACTCAATGATCTCGGATCCAATATATATGATAATCTAATATCCCCCTAAGGTAAACTTTTTTGACAAGTGTTGTGGAGCATGTTTTTTGACGGAGTTACTTTTCCATGGCTGCAGTATAATCTGTGGCGGCCGGATCCGGCCGCTTGGGGATTAAAAGGTTAGCCCGTCATTGCGTGGCCATTTTGTGCTTAATTTAATACAAGTAGTGTGCGTATATTTTCTTGAATATTTCTATTTGTCGATTATTTCGAAGCACATTATGATACAGGAAAGAAAGTCAATTAGTTAATGATATCGATTAACTATAGTTCAAGTGATGAGAATCCGTAAACACACGTAAAAAGCTATGCAATTTTTATAGCCAAATTATTAATTGATATGACATTTTTAGCACTAAAGCCTTACATAGCACGAATAAGGGATCAATAAACTTATAAATTATGTTTTTAGCTAACAAAAATGACGGTGTTTTACCTGTAAATAAAACACATATTAAATACTTACCTTACTTGAAGCTTACTGATATGAGATGGCGCTAGCGTGCTCGTCGCTCGACCTCGGCTTGTCTCCTTCCTTCTCGTACCCTCTCGCTCGCACAGCTATCTTGAGAATCCCACCATGGCGACGCCACAAGAAGTGGCCTAATTTAATTTCAAATCATTGAGTCGAATATCACCAGGCACTGCCAGCTTACGTTTTTAACACTGCCTGCCAGGCAGTATTAAAAATGTAAGCTTCAAGTAAGGTAAGTATTTAATGTGTTTTCTTTACAGGTCACACCGTCATTAAATACTGTACCCATACTTGAAGCGAACTGATATGAGACCTGTTTGTAATCGCCTGGTGGGAAAAAGACGCCAATGTGAAGGGCATTATTATATACAGTAGAAGAGCTTAGAAAATAGAAATGTAAAATACCTTACTGAGATCAATAGATTTATTGATTTGTATTAATTAATAAGCTGTAAATTAATTACAGAATAAAGTATCAGTAACAATAGAATCAATTTGTAGGGCTAAATAATTGAGCCAAACTTGTTTTACCTGTGCGAGACGGTTTTACTTCTCTGCGATAATAACGAGAGAAAGCATTACTTGATCGCCAATTTCCTTTGGCCAATATTTGATCAAGAGGTAAATTATTAACCCAGTTTTTTGAAGCTACGGCAGAGCGAATACTTCCTGGAGGGGCAGTAATACCTGCTTCACGAAATACAGTTTTTACCCAACCAGCAATTACTGTTCTGGAGGCTGCCTTAGGGTTTTCTCTTAGATTAATTAAAATATTATTTAAATTACATTCTTTCCGTTTTTCTTTTAGTAAACCAATGGTCCGTTTAACCCAGAAATCAGGATCTAAATTTTTGGAACTATCGTTTGAAAATATCTTCCATCCCGACTGTCTGTAGTTCGCACTATCAGTTTTAGATCCGTAAAGAGGCCAAAAACAAATCGAGTTTTCATTTACAGTGAAGTGTCCTGACTCAACCGCTTATAATATCAAGTCGTGAACTTTTCGGCCTGGGCCTCTATCATGAGCTCTTAAATCCATTCTCTTTACGTCCTTATACTGACTGTATAAGGACGTAAAGTAAATGGATTTAAGAGCTCATAATAGGGCCCCTGAGCATAAAAGAAGCAAAGTGGCTGTATGTCGACAAGTTTGGAAAACATTGTCTTTATCTTTTAAATTTAGTTTGTTATTATTTTTAGCAATATTCCGCGAAAACTTTTTGTCTTTATCAATATTTTGCTTTTCCAAATGCTTTAATAAATCATATATATCCCAGATACTTGTTTTTCTAGAGTTTGGTTTATTTACAGCTATCGATTTAAGCATATGATTTACCAGAACATGTGAAGATAGCTTGCCTGCATCTTTAACACTGCACAATGTTGACACGACCGACTTGTGTAGTAAAATAGTATTGTAAGCTAGAACATCAATAAGGTGAAGATCAGCTAAATATTTTGCCAGAACAGATCCCGACGGATGAGTGGCATTTTCTTTATGAGTACGGCACCATCTGAGCCAGCGGATCCACGCCACTTTATAAGTTTTTAGTGTTGATGGACGCCAAGAGTTTTTCAGCAGATTAAGGTGGTTTATATTCCAGTCCTTTAGCTCCTCTGTCCACCCCCACATTTCCACACCTGCAACTACATGTCTTGGGTTCCTGCTGGAGGACGACCTGTCGCAATATCTATTAAATTCAGATGTAGATTCTGTATGGTGAACGGGGCTGCTACTGCTCGGTTTCTTAGATCCGCCCTCCAAAATACTCGTTCCCATCTCGGGACTACCAACAGATAGAACCCTATCGCCTTGTTTAAGTGCATGAGCACCTTGGGAACTAGATAAGGTGGCGGGAATACCCAAGCGAGGGGACAATTCCAGGTTCGGGAGAAGGCATCGTGATATATCAGGCGATATATCCGTTTGGTCCCACATTTTTAGTCTCACATAATTGGAAACTACTTACTACTATCGACGTTTCGCTGGCAAAGAGATCGATCATCGGAGTTCCGAATTTCTTAAACAGATTCTCTGTGCAATGAGGCAGTAAATGCCATTCCGGAAGATTCAGATGTCGTGATTAGTGATCTGCAGCAGGCCACATATTTTGCTATTTGGGTCTTAAATTCGAAAGGTTTTTTCAATTATTTTAAGATCAATTTAAGATCACTTGGGGAAACTATGCTAGGCCTGAGGGGCGCGATGTTCGATTTTGATTGCTCTTTGGTAGGTCTGAGGTCAAACCAAATCTATAAAAAAATCGTAAATAAAACAAGAAAATACAACTTACAAATATAATAATTTTATGACTACATTTGGTGGATCACACACTTGACGAGACTTAGGGTTTCCAAAGTTTGAGTAGACCGTCCTCGCCGTACGTCGCCAGCAGATTCTGATGAGGGTGGTGAGTCATGCCGATCACCGCTTTCTCGTGAATCTGTGAACAAATTAATTAAATCATAGTATTAAACGACAAACTAAAAAGAAGCATTATTTTTATGAATACGAACGAAGGAACGGACAGGACACTGGGCATGCGACTCAAGAAATTAGTTTTTAGGGTTCCGTACCCAAAGGGTAAAAATGGGACCTTATTACTAAGACTTCGATGTCTATCCGTCTGTCAGGCTGTATTTCAAGAACCGCTAAAGCTAGACATCTGAAATTTTCACAGATTGTATAAGTATATCTGTTGCCGCTATAACAACAAATACTAAGTAAAAATAAAATAAAGTTAATATTGAAGGTCCTATACATGAAACGTAATTTTTTTGACCTTTTTTGCTTGTAATCAATAATGGTAACAGTTATGCACTTGAAATTTTTACAAAATCCTTAATCATATTTGTACTTTAATAGTTAATAATAAAATTAAAATAAAGTAAATATTTAAGGGATCCCCTTAAATATTACATACAAAAAACACAATTTTTTGTCTACTTTCACTCTATTCCGGTACGGAACACTTCGTGCGCGAGTTCGCACTTGTGTTCTGTAATCTGTTCAATTCTGAAATGATTTAAAATTAAATATGACGTAATTACATAATTACTCGATTATTCGAATATGTTATGCAAGTAAATCTCCCACTTGCATAACATATTCGAATGTACCATCAAGGAAATTGATAGGCAGTTGACAAACCAACGTCATTTGGTCGGATCATGTCAAATTGTCATCACAATAATTATAGTTTGTGCGTTTTAAGATGATATGGGTGACAGTTTTCATATTCCTTGCTACGGGTTTATTTTACAAGAAAACAAAAAAAATCTAAATGTAATAAATAATATTCCATCTACAAAAACAAATGTTTTCTATTATTGTAAATGAATAAAAATGAAAAGTTGCTAAATGCTAACTTATTACTATAAAATTATTAATATTAACTGTGAAATAGGAGTATAAAATTATTGTTACGAAAACATTTGAAAAATGTCAGATGCATGAAACGTAACTTACTCGTATGTCAATAGAGATTGACTCTGTTGATTCGAAATCAAATCGATGAAAAAGGGCGGTCATCTTAAATCGCCAGCTCCATTGAAATGTCAGTACGAAATCGATAATTTCGATTGCAATTCCTTTACGAAGTGATTCGATATTTTTAAATTATGGATTAATTTTTGTTAGGTAACTTACCTAGTATTGTCAATTATAATGTGTCACGCATATCATCATAAAAGGCACTAACTATAACAGTGAATTGACATTGTCAATTCACTGTTAATTATTGTTATCTGTCGGCTGGGTTTGACGTAACGCGACCAAACTGTGTAGATCCCCCATCTGCCTAGGAATCAACTTATCTGATAGTACATCCCACTAATATTATAATGGTGAAAGTTTGGATGTATGTATGGATGTTTGTTATTCTTTCACGCAAAAACTACTGAATGGATTTTAATGAAACTTTACAACAATATAGTCTATAAGTACATCAGAATAACACATAAGCTACAATTTAAACCGACTTTCAAAATAGGGAGGTGTTATGTTCGTTTTTTAAGTTCAGCGATTACTTCGCCGTTTGAGAGAATAGGAAAACTTTTTGTAATTTCTTGGAAGATTATTCATGGATTAAGTTGCAATAAACGCCATATTGATGCATTCCATAATCTCATAATTATTTCTCCTCGAATATATTTTGTTAAAATTTATATTCACTCGCAGCACTCGTATGTGCCCCCAAACTTTCTGTCTCTTTGATAAAACTTGTAACGTATATTTAAACACCGGCTAGTTGACGCCATATTGTTAACAAAACGCACCTGGCGCCACAGTGGTGAGCGCTGAACTAATTATTCTATTAGACGGCGGCTTTTGAAGCAGCTGTGGTGTTAACGTTTTAGTCTTTTCTTTTTTATTAAAAAGCTAGACATGTGACTGAATGGCGTTGTTCAGTCAAAGGGCTAGCTGTCTTATTGAACGGCTATTTTAACCAGTAGGCTGCGACATATATAATAACTTCATATTGAAGGTTTACACAAGCGATAACCGCCGACAAATCCTTTGAACATAATGTCACCATTATAACTTCGAAAAGAACTCACGTTGATAGTCCGCTCCAGTTTGCCGCTGTTGGCGCAGAACGCGTACAACACTAGATCCTCGGCGGCGCAGTACACGAGGCGGCCGCGCGCGCCGAGCGCCGCGCACACCAGCGCCCCGCCCTCCGCCTCGCGCCGCCCACTCGAGAACGACCGCACGATCTGTCCAGCCATGTTCATGATGACCACGGTGTTGGTGCGATTACACACCACGAAGTGCTCAGGGTTCTTGGGGGTCAGAAGCAGGGAGTTGACCGGCGGCTCGCCGGACCCCAGCGGCTTTAGCGTCGCCGTACATTCACCCGTACGTACGGACCACACCTGTGATCATAAAGTGCTGTAGGCGAACTATGATTGAACACATGCTTCATTGATTTATTAATGCGAATAAAACTAAAGACGAGGTAAAATATAATTTAATAATGCAATATAATAATGTTGTTTTGCAGTTAACACATTTAACATATAGATATCTATAAATTCTATGGGTCTATGATGTGCAGTTCGGACGCGAAGTACTTAGAAATTGATATGTTTTTGAGTAAGAGTACTTAATGTGATGATTATTGATTCGCATTTGTTTGTCAGTCATTCAGCATGTTTATTGCATGTACTTACAACCCTGTAAATGTGATCGTACCTTGACGGTGCCGTCGGAGGAGGCGGAGAGCACGGCGTGTCCGTCCGGCGTGAACACCGCCTCGTTCACGAACGACGTGTGCCCGCGGAACTCCTTCAGCACCTTGCCTGACTTCAGACCGTGGATCCTGGGGGGAAAAAGTTCTTTACGTGAATTTTTGTGTATAATCAGGCCTGTCTCACTTCTATACAAACGGCGCGAAATCGCCGAGATATTTACCTACTATTCTGGAAAACAACCTAATTTCAACCTTAGCGTTTAGCGTTCATAGTACAATAACTGTCTGCCGTCCTGCTTCAATCTGCCAGGGCTGTCAAACGAGCGGCGCGGCCGCGGCGGCGGTGCGGCGGCCGGGCGGCGAGCGCGCGAGTCGCTCTGCCACAGAATACAAAAGTGGCACTTTTGTATTCTATTGAGACTAGTCCGGTGACCGGACGCTTGCGTTTATCATACCTAAACTCGGGAGTGAAACTTCTGTACCGTAAGGTACTAATTATATATTCTGTGGTATAATACTAGTGGTCTACCCCGGCTCCGCCCGTGGTACATAGTTACATAGCCTATAGCAATTAGGGACATATGAGCTATTCATTGGTGAAAGAACTTTTGAAATCGGTCCAGTAAGCAGAAGTTTCTGAGATTATCGTGTTCAAACAAACAAACTTTTCAGCTTCAAGCGTTTTTGTCACAATTACTACTGGCAACAGTCTAACACAATAAATTAATTTAGCTCTAGCGTAGTAGTCACTATTATTATTAACGTTTATTCCCGTGGTGCTTCCCCCTTCCAGTTCTTTGACTTTCGGTCACTGCAACCTTGTGCTGTCTCCCGCTTTATATGGGGAGGGAATCTGGAATTCTTCCTACTCCTCCTATTTTCTTCTGATTAATTTCGTTGCGGGTCCCAAGACAGCTTTAGCATGTCCCTCGGGCTCCCTGAGATCATATCAAAGGGTTTTCGTGGTTGGTCGCCGCAGCTATAGGCGCAGCGCAGACGACAGACTATCCATCACGCTGTAGTGTGCGGCTCACTTCCCTGCTATATAAGTTACAGTAATTAGTTATTAAGTCAGTAATTAAACATATTTCGCAGTGACAACTCTTTTAATCAGTCTCCCCTAAGCCACACATTGCATGGCGACCCTGCCAGTGCTGCCTTACGGCAGCGCTGCGCAGCGGATACAGGGGTTGTAAAAGTGAATAAAAAATGGACTTAAAATTTTATGAAACTAAATAAGACTATCTATAATATTATGTTAAAAGTGAAATTTATAGTGACTGGAAATTTGGACAATAATTATAGTGGTAAATATGTGGATAACAATAATTATAGTAGTAAAAATATGAACTAAAAACGGCCGTTAGTGAGTAAAAATAAAATAAAATTTAAGTAGGTTTAAAATAAATAAATAGTGTAGAGACTTAAAAAATAAATAAATACAAATCTGTTAAAAGTGCAAATAAAAACTCAGTGAAAAAAAAAATGAAAATGTTTAAATGAGAACTTTAACTAAAATAAAAGAGTTGCAAGAATAATATCTATTAAAAAAAACAATATTGCTGAAAAATCTAAATTTTGGAGTGGATATGTAAAGCAGGCAGCCGGGAGTTGATGGTGTCAGATGAGTGGAATATGCAGGCAGCCGGGAGATGTTGGAGTCGGATGAGAGGAAGGTAGAGCAGGCGCCCGGGAGATGTTCGTGTCGGAAGTGGATGGAGCCGGGAGAACAGAGAGACGAGGAAGAGAAATGCCATTCCAGCTGTTGTTTTATGTCAAAATTTTAATATATATAAATTATATGTCGTATTTGTAACTACAGCGGTATGTATAAGATTGGTAATTAGATATGTTACAAGTTTTCAAAATTTAAATTTTATTTTGATATAAAAATATTGCTAGTTCCCTATAGATAATAATAGAATTTGAGTAAAGTAACAAAACTCAGGTAATTGTTTAGTACCTAAAAGATACAAAATGCATTCTCAATTAAATAATATTTTGATTTTAAATATTTAAAAAAAAAAAACAATATAATTTCTAGAAATAAACAGTTTATTGATAATTAGTAGAAAGTCAGATTGCTCATGAAATAGTTAATAATAAGTTTTTGTGTTTATAGTGTTGCAGTTGGTAATATTTTCATAATATGTTTCATTATAAAAGCTGTCTTATTGGAATTTTCAAATAGTTGCAGTAATTAATATATTTAAGACATTTATCTATATTTACTACAATTTTTTTTGTAAGTATGCATATTAATTTTGCTTAAAGCATAATACCTAATTATTATCAAATTATTCAGAATCTTTTTGGATAAGGTTTTTAGAGACATAGCGCAATAAAAGTGTTTATGAATACCTTTACATGTTTAGTGTATTGAGAGTAAAAGTAATTTTAAATAATGGTATTATTCTGCAACTAGCAAAAATTTTGTAAGTATTTTTTTTTCTTTCGAAAATAACGATTTAATATTACATACATAATGAGATTAAATTAAAAGAAAATAATTTTAATTGAACAAGTATTCGGAAATAATTGTTTTTAATTTAGTTAATAGTTACTGTGCTGTTGTATAGAAAATGTTAACAATTTAAAACAGGGTGTTGACGATGAATTTTTATATAAGTATGGAATAAGTTTTGGTATAAGACGTAGTACAAAACGATTTTGGTTAATAAGTATGTTTACAGTATAATACTAAGTATGTGTGGCATGTCAAAAGTATTTGAAAAATAGCATATTGTGTAGAACAAAGGTAATTTTACTAAGTTGAAGGGTTTTTAATCTTGTTTTTGGAATAAAGGAATACATAGCAACTCATAACTAATCGAATATTATGCGCAGTTGGTTAAAACAGGTAGGTAACAGCTCAGGTAAGTTTCCACGGTATGCAACGCCTTTGCGGGAAAAGCGTCAAATGTCCGCGGTGCCAACTCAGCATTCGCGCAACGAAATGTAAGTAGATACTTTTCTAACCGACTTTACAAAAGGAGTAGCTTGTTTGTCCGGCTAAATATATTTTATTTATAGGGTTGTACCAAGTATAATGTTGTTTAAATGGTTTTAATCAACATTAATTCCTTAAAAAAAAAGGTATAGATTTCGTAGCACCAGGTTCTTTTATTTTAGATTCGATTCTTTTATTTTTTGATTTTAGAGATTTAAACTATTCACAAAATATTCCGTTTTAAATAAAAAAATTTTGTACCAAAATAGCTTTATTTTAAATCATTTTTAAATTATTCAATAGTTAACAATCTTGTCTTTTGTGCGTAATTTCTTATTTTTCAAATTTTAGTTAAAGTAGTCAAAGATTCAAAAAGGTCAGTAGTTATGTAAAATGTTAAATTTATTTTGTTTTTATTTGCAAAATGCAAAGATTTTTTTTTGTCACAGGAACCAAATTTAGGTTATAATAATATGTATTTAACTATTTACATTTACATCATAGTGTACAATATGGGTGGTCCAAAAGAGATCATCATATTTTGGTTTCGCATAACAATATCAAAACAATTCGTGCATCATATTTGGTACAAAGAAACGTGATGCAATGAGTTTATGCATCCAAATATATCATGTAAGCGCAGTCCATAATTATGTTTGAATATGATTCCAGTAATTTATTTCCAGAACTTTGTTGCAAAAATTACAATCATCATAATTAGCATGCATTCCAGGGCATACATTTTATAAAATTTTCAGAACTAATAGTTTAACAAGTATGTTTTTAAATAACATATCATATTATTATAAAATTAGTAAAAGAATAAAATTAACTTTCTGTAAGATACAACATTTAATTTTCTAAAATGAATTTTGTTTTTGGTCGCAGACAACGTTTGTATGGAAAAAAGGGCGGTGTGGAATCCTCTTAAGTGATAAAGATTATTATGTTATGATTTAAATAGAATGTTATGTTGCTATGTATTCCAACACAATTAGATTCAGTAAGAAGTGAGAAATAAATTATTATTAAAATTATTTTGAATTGGTTCCACGGTTACTTTGTAAATCTTAATGTAAAATTAAAGGTAAAATATAAGGGAAATAGTAGAGAAAGAGAAACAAAAATAGAAGATGTAGGTACTTAGATAACAATATGTTAAAAAAGTAAGTTACGGTATGTAAAATAAACATATTTATTTTTCTCATATACTTTGGTAAAGTTATGAAATAGAGACAAGGAGAAATAATTCTTGAAAATGTATTAAATTCTTTTTAACTACTTTAGTAGGTTGATTAGCTACATTTTCTAAGAAATTACACTGGATATGACATATTGACTTACACGGATTTACTTAAAAATATTTACGTTCATACGAGATATGACGTAATATTACTGTGAGAAAGGATTAGGAATGTGATATTTGGTTTGCAAAATAGCTAAAAGCTATTATTTAGGTAAAGAAATGGTTATTTTGAAGTAAGGAATAAGGGTTTTAGTGTTAAAGAAGGTATTTGATTGAAAAAGGATAGTTTTTAGGTCAATAGGGTTGCATCAGTGTTTAAAATGTTTAGTAGCTGTTGGCCTGATCACCCAATGGTTATGGATATTTTAAATATTGATTGCATAAAATTATGGAATGGGTATTTTTGATAGGCATAGGTATAGAATAGGTTTAAAAATGCCATAGAGCATTAGGTACAAAGTACTAGCTAAATGCTATGTATATTGAGAAAAAAAATGCTGAGAGCATTTTAATAAAATACGCAAGGGAATCCTTCATTCGATCATGGTGTAAACGAGTTTTCTCTGTGAGAATAGTTGGAGGTCATAAGTAGCCTTAAAAGAACCTTGGTATTAAATATGGTACAAAATGGTACAAAAATAAATGGTACTTAGAGCATGCTCGGCGGGAATAATCCTTCATTTAAGTAAAATGGTTGGAGACATTTTTTTTTTGGTGGTTAGTCTTAAAAAAGGTCCCGTTTAATGGTGTATAAATAAAATATATTGTACCAAATAAAAGTGCGCACATGAAGTATATTAAAAATAAATAAATATGTACCATTAAAATATATAAAAGTCGACTATAAATAAAAATATTATTAAGTATAAAAATAAAATGTACCAGTAATGTTACGAAAATAATATAAATAAATGAATAGGCATGCATGCATAAAATGACAAAAATAATTAAGAGTTAAAGGAAAAGGTATACCTAAATATGAAATGACAATTTAAAATGTAAGTGACTGGCCAGTCCACTAATCAAGGGTAGGTATTAGTAAAATATTGTTATAGTAAAAGACAATTATTATTTTGTATAAGACGAATGACTATAAAATGAATAGGTCACAAGGTGAAATAGATACCTACTGAAAATGAATTTAAAATGGAATTAATAATTATATTACATTATTACATATAAAATATTGAAAGATTAAACATTATGATTATTAATTTAAATATGAAGGTTTCGTATATATAATATTTTATGAGTACTATAGTGAATATTTGACAATGAATTGAATAAAGATTGTATTTTTGTAATTAAAGAGGTTTTATAAAAGTTCATTAGTTAATGAGTAATGGAGATATTATAGAGTTTATATTTTAAAAAGTGTAAAAAAATAAGCAAAGTAACCATGTGAAAAAATATTAAGTATTTAAATAGTGAGAAAATGTTTAAATTAATTATTATTGAATATTTTTGTGTATTTAAAAATTACATCGTCAACCACCCATCTCTGAAGATAAAAAAAATTGTATGTAATTACAATTAAATATGTCTTTGATAAACAGATTATAATTATAGAGTACCTATACAGATTTGTATTTATTGTAATAAAGAACTAAGAATAAAAAAAACTAAATAAGTAAGTTGTTTAGGTATTAAGAGTTTAATTTTAGTTTATTATTTTATTGATATTGTAATTATTACAAAATTATTTTTGTTGCTTAATTAAAAAAAATGTATTAAATTTTTATTTTTTTCAAAAAAACGGGGGAGGTGTAGTGTGCGGCTCACTTCCCTGCTATATAAGTTACAGTAATTAGTTATTAAGTCAGTAATTAAACATATTTCGCAGTGACAACTCTTTTAATCAGTCTCCCCTAAGCCACACATTGCAACGCACTTTTTAGTCCGTGGAAATAGAACCTATGCAATTATATGCAGTATAAGTAGTAACGCACACGTCTGCGCTGCGCGTCGTGTGTGGTCTGCGCTGCGCGTCGTGTGTGGTCTGCGCTGCGCGTCGTGTGCGGTCTGCGCTGCGCGTCGCACACTGGTCTCAAAGTAAAATAAATGGTACATTAAGAATTTTTGGATCGAAGGTCATCGGATCAGGTTGATTTTTTTTTTTTGTAGACAGCTGATGCAATTACAAGCAACTTTTATAGATGTCGTTTTTTTTCAAATATATCGTATCTACAGAGGTAAAAAATAATTAATTATTTTTTGTATAGGCGAAATCATAATTTTGTCATTTTATTCCAAGACTCAAACGTATTCAAAATAAATCATAGCACAGGTAATAGAGGGACTCTTGTCGTACATTATTGTCATAGACACTCAACTGCGATTTTTGCGCCTTTTAGAGCTACAGGCACTTTATTTTTTTTTTTTTGGTCAGCGGATGAAGCTGATTTTTTTAGCACCTGATGCAATTACAAGTAACTTTTATATATGTTGTTTTTTTCAAATATGCCTTGTCTACAGAGAAAAAAAATAAGAATTATTTTTTGTATGGACGATACAATGAATAAGGAAACAGATGGAAGCGACATAACTACAAAAAAGTGTGGCCGGCGCCATATTGCCAAGAACTAAACATGGCGGCCTATAGTGATGGGACACTCGGTTGATATTTGTCGAGGATATTCATAAGTAAGATGTTATGGTTAAAATCTTTTAAATAAATATATTTTTTAAATTCGATAAAAAAGTACGTCACTAAACGTCAAATCTACTAATTTCTATGTTGATTAAATATCGAAAATCAAGCCATGTTATATTCTATAATCTATTCTATCACAAATCTTATTGACTGTCTAATTATTAACTAAATTAGTACATACGAAATCAAGCCATCGGTAAAATAACAAAAAAATTAGTAATAATATAAACGTACCGTACGTACGTACGTAAAGACAATTTTTTTTTAAATTTCTTCACTTTTTTGACGGACTATAAATTAATTTAAAAAAAAGCAAATTGGACGAAAAATTTGATCGATATATCGATATTTTCTAGATAATATATCAAGACCGATATTAATATTTTTTCAAATATCGATGTATCGATATATCGATATTTTCTTTCAATTTCGACATCCCTATATTACGACACTTTGACAGTTTATGTACCTCGGAGAACCGGAACATAAAATGGCGGACCGGCCACGGTATTTTGATTTGGTAGAGACCATTATGCC